>NC_060956.1:667500-747500 GCF_910589235.1 Vespa crabro | reverse complement strand
GGTTATAGTATTACTTTATATTAACAACGATTATCATGAAATATTTGATAATCTTTACTTCCTATTTCGAGGGTGATATAAATGATTTAATATGAACTAATCAACGTCAGATAAAGCAATAAAAATGATATATTTTGCAGCGTGATATATATATATATATATATATATGTGTGTGTATATATATATATGTATATATAATTTATGGATTTAACAATGAACTTTTTAATGCACACCTTGCATATTAGTCAAATATTTCATCGACTTTCTTTCATAAATATAATGGTTCCTAAAATCATACGATATCTCAAATACCTATTCATTATCTATTGGTGTTATAACGGTGGTTTTTAGGTTAATAATCAAATATTCTTATATAGCTTATCTATACGAACAAAATGCCTGCCATCATTACTTCTATCAGAAATAGTTATTTTTTTAATATCCATAATAATGTTGATTTTTTTGGCATAATTGAAATTTACATGAAATAAAATTAATTCTTTTTAATATACATATATACATATATATTATATATATATATATGTATATGTATGTATATATATACATATAAGTTGAAGATAGTTATGCATATGCTTTGATTATTTTCAAATTTTTATTAAAACATTTCTTAGAAGTATTGATTTAATTATAAATAAATTCGACCATTTCTCGTATTAGAATATATATATGTATATACGTATATATGTATATATATAAAACATTATTTAATATTGAATTTTTTAAATCTAAGCACGAACATGTCACGAAATACGCCACTAGATAGCGCAAGTAACAGTAATGGCTGCCGCCATTTAACAATCAATAACGATATTTTCTCTTCTTTTTTCATGTAAGTTTATGGGTGCACATGAGTACTGTTTTCTAATTTCTTATTAGATTAGTAGGTTACTGCAATTTCAAAGAAATGAAATACATTAATGTGTAGGTTAATTAAAAAGACTGATGAACAAAGAGTGATTTACAATAGAATTATGTCGATTAGAAAATAAAAGCGTCATTGAAGGCTTTAAAATAAATATCTTCAAACGTCGCTTTTCTAGCATAGTTTGATATCTTTTTTATTTTTAATTATTAAAGAAAGGTAAGACACAATAATATAAATATTTATAAATGTGAAAGATATTACGTATTTTTTCCATGAAGTCCATGCATATTGTTTACATATATTTCTATAAATATTTTGCATCATCAAAATATTAAAATCGAATAATCATTAACTACAGCATTATTGTTACTTAAATATAAATAATCAATATTATCACAATACTTCAATTTCATCTATTGGAAAAAAAAATTTACAGAATCAAACACAATGAGTTCATTAACATTGCAAAAGGTACAATTACACGCAGATGTTTATATGGTCTGTTTGCATCATGCTTTGTCAACAGAATATTTTGAAGTAATGGGTTTACTTATTGGAAACGTAAGCATGTTGTTATAATTATGACTATATTCTTTGATGATGTTAACAAATTTAAATTCTCAGATTAAATCAACTTTATTTTCATATTTTAGTGTGTTAAAGGTATAGCAAATATATCTGCTGTTATGATATTATATCGTTTAGACAAGCAAAAAGATCGCGTTGAAATATCCCCTGAACAACTATTAAAAGCAGCTGCCGAAGCAGATCGTTTAACAATAGAATTAAAACATCCCATGCGAGTTCTTGGATGGTATCACTCCCATCCACATATTACTGTATTTCCATCTCATGTAGGTATGTTAATATCTCACAAGTAACATTTTGTGTCATATTAAACATATTGATAATATATAATCTGATTTTAATAACATATATTATATTTTCAAATTTGATTCTAGACATTGGAACTCAAGCAACTTATCAAACAATGGATTCCGGTTTCGTAGGTTTAATATTTTCAGTATTTTCTGAGGCTAAGGATTCAAAGGTCCGCTGTTGTTATTATGAAATTAAATATTTCTTACAATATTATAACAAATTAATTTCTATTTACTTTGTCTAGGAACAAGAAATATCTTTGATTTGTTTTCAATCTCATGATGGAATATCTGTAGAAATTCCATTAGAAATTGTATGTACCCCAGAATTATCAGACATATGTTTGAAAGTAAGTTTCCTTTTTATTATTCGACAACGATTCATGTGTAATCAGTTAAATCAACGTAAAAAAATAAAAAAAAATCGTATATTTTTTTTTTAACTGTAGACAATGACAGACATACCAAAGATTTTGGTGCAAGAAGAAGAGGATACAGCAGAAGCATGTAGAGATCATCCAGACATTTTTGCTACTATACATAATAATGCTGGTATGTATGTGAATATATTTTACAGTTTAAACATTCGCAAGGAAATAAATCTAATTCGTATTTTCAGTCAAAACTCGCGCACTTCTTCATATCACAGATATTATTACTAGACCTTTAGTACTTACATTTGAAACAAGAATAGCATTAAATAAATTACGTGCGGCGCATCTTCGAAAGCAAATGTTAGAGTTACAGCAACTCTGTAAAGGTTAAAATTCATGATGTTAACAATCATCCCCATCGAAAGAAAATAAACAACAGATGATCCAAGTCCTATGTACAATTTCCAATTTTTAATATTAATCGATTATAAATAAAGTTTATGCTATTTTCATGTTTATCTTTCATATTTATGATTACTTTTGGAAATAAGTATTACTGCAAGATTATAAATAAATACACGTAACAGCATAATTACGTAGATAAATACCAAAATTGTTTCTTAAACAATATAAGTAGAGAACACGTATGTATGTATATATGCATACATACATAAACACTTTGTATTCCCAACCTTTTCTTATTATAATTTGATTAGTTAATAATTCCGAACAAATTTTCAATGATTTTTATTTTCCCTTTCACGAACAAAGATCTGGCAATAATTGCACATCTCTATATGTACACTACGAGAATAACAGCGTATTTAAAGACTTAAACATATTCAAAACACAGATTCTGCAGAACGAGAAAGATGAATAGGATGAGAAGGACTACGTGCTAACCTTTTACGAGGTAGCTTTTCAAGTGTAGTTAACAGTTTTGCAAAGTCAGGTCGATTTTCAGGATGGTACGACCAACAAAACATCAAAATATCCTAAAAATAAAAATAGATTATATATTGTCATTTTTAAATATTAAATTATTTATCGAAATTTTATTTAAATCTTACCTTAACATCACGGGAGGCTTGTAAATTAGCCAAAGGTTGCTTCATTCCTTTACCTACTTGCCAAATTATAGCTTCAGGAGGTTGACCTTTGAATGGCCATTCACCGCATAAAAGTTCATACCACACAGTTCTGAAACATATATCAAATATGTCATATTGAATTTATTATTACATATTTATGTAAATAGTAGAATAAAAAGTTGATGCAATACAAACCCAAATGCATAAACGTCAGAAGCATCTGTAAATGGTAATTCTTCTTGATCTCGAGTTTGTTGCGGTTTTAATCGTCGTACAATTTCAGGAGCCAAATAACACAACCAACCTGGTGGTATGCTTAATCCATTACCTTTCCTGTGTTAAAGACAAATTTATTATTCAAATTAAAATTACCTGAGCGTTTATAAAAATATATAATTTACTCACCTATTACCATAACAGAGTTTAGTAACACTGAATAGACCAAAATCAGTTATTACTACTTTTCCATTTTCTAAAAATATGTTTTTGCTTTTCAAATCCTTGTGAACTATACCACGGGCATGAAGATACCCCATTCCCTGTGTAATAAATTTTTGTTTTTATTTGCAAATATTTTTAATGTCATTAAATATTATCACGTGTTACAGATGATATTAAATTTATATAATATTTTTACATAACTTTTCTTTTTTATATATATAATATAATACCTGAGAAATCTGTTGAGCGATAATAGTCGTTTTATTCATATTGAATTTATCTTTTCGTAAATGAATGTGGGTGTAAAGTGTCATGCCTTTGCTCATACTAGTTACTATAGCTAAACAAGGGGGTTTCATACAAGCTCCCATAAATAAAACCAAATTTTCGTGTCTAGTCTTTCGGAATGTAGCCACCTATAAATAAACGATGCACTCGTAAATGATGTTGCTTCCTTTTTTTTAATTAATTAATTAAATGATAAGTAATTCAATACTACATCATAACAAAAATTTCATACTTCTAATTTGAAGGCTTCTAATGTTTTATCGTCATCAAGATAATAGTCCATATTTAAAACTTTAATCGCAACATCTCCATGCCAATTTCCTCTGTAGACTGTTCCAAATCTTCCAGTACCTATAGGTTCTCCAATTTTTAATTCATCATATGGAATGTCCCATTCCCTCATAGATAACTACAAGTACATAGAATATTTTTAAGCCTAGATTTTTTTTTTTTTCTTTTTATAGTTAAATTCAATACATCACAGATTACGTAACATAAACATAAGCTATTATGCGTACGCTATTTTGACGAGGCCACCGGCTATCTCCTGGTTCCCCATCAGAAACCTGAGAATCCTGGGAATCTACTCTGACTGGTGTTCTTTCTGAATCAGTGCTAACACTGCCAGAGCCAGAAACACTTACTGTCCTCTCACTATCACTCGAGACGGTTGTACTTTCAAGACGATGTGTTTCCAATGTAACACCTTTTTCATTTAATACAACATCTGTAAACACATCGCCTAAAGTATTTGATATATTGGCATACGATAAAAACGATATATTACCTGGAAAATGGAACTGTTGCTTCATAGGTGCTTGTGGAGTTTGGCTAGTATTGGCAGGTAATAAAGCTGGACTAGAAGGTGTTGAGCTATTGCAGCTCGAGGTATTCGAACTAGAATCAGCACCCTATATATGCAAATAAGAAATAATTCAAGAAAGAAAGAAAGAAAGTAAGTAGTATCAATAACAATTTTCAGTGAAATAACTACAAAATAATAATGGTATTACCTGAAAAGGTATATTCATTGAAGAATGAGGGTGTGATCGCTTTCGATCTCTTCGATTCAACGAAGCCAATAAATTAGAACTATGATGATTTGGGGATGTTATGATTGGTTTGTTCAATATTGGAGACACATTAACCATACCTGAAATTTATTATTTTTTTAATCTTTATGCTTAAAAATAATGTTATCATACAAACAAGAATTATTGCGTTTTAAATAAAATTATAAATGAAAAGATTCGTACCATCACCCTGAACAGATCTTTTGAACTCATCAAAAAGTTCTTGAGGTAGGCCACAAGAGGGAGGTACTTTAGATTCACAGTCTCTATGACATTTATATTTACATTCTTTGCATTTCAAGCCAGTTCCTATAAACATTTGTTTGTCACAAAAGTCGCAAGTAGTCATCATTTTAAAGGTTTTTGTAAAACGATGAGCAATAATATGACCCATCCCACGTGTTACAGTTGGAGTACGCGGCGATTTTGGCACTTGCAAGCTTGTTATTACTAAAATATATTATAATGTTTATTATGATAAAAAACAATACAAGTATATTTAACAATATACTTTTGCTTGATTGCATTAACATTACCAGTTCCTTTAAAACTGTTATCATCACTATCTGCACTGGAATATGGAGGTGATTTAATAGGACTGTTACTATTTGGTAAGAAGCATTCTGTCATGATATCTGCATTGCTACTGCATGATCCTGGTTCTGTAGGTAAACGATTTCTCCTTCCTACAGAACTAACATGATGTTCGCTTGCACAACTATAAAAAAAATCATGTGCACCCTATATATTATGTAAGTTTTACATAAAATTTATTTCTTATATTTTTCGTTTTTAAATATTACCTAGAAGCTGTGTCTCCATTTTCGAGACGATTTGCTAACTGTGATTCATGAGATTTTGACTTAGTTAATGGAAACACTTCCGGTTGTGATATAGTATTTTGTAAACCAATTTGATGTTTTTTACAAGGAGGTGGAGTTGTAGGAAATTTGATCGCTGTTATTAAAAAGATATATTAAGATAGTATAAAGTAAAAAAAAAAAAAAATATATATATATATAAAAATAAAAAAAAAAAGAAAAATACATACCATGCCCTTGTCTTTGTAATAATGGCGTAGAAGGTGGACTAGTAGATGATAAAGATGTAATAGAAGAAGCTTGCGCTAGCATATCGCTAGTGAGATTATTATTGTTATTGTGATATGGAATACTATCTTCAGAGGGAACAGAACATCTTGTAGTACGAGAACGAATTGGTCTAGGAGATGCGCCGGTACGTAAATGATGTCTATCCCAAGAATCCCAATACAAGTTCATATCACTGTTATCCACCTCTCCTCTTAAAAGTACATCTAAACAAAATACGCATTATAATATATTGATATAATTTTAATTTTTTATTATAAACATATACTAAATATAGGGGAAGGGGGACAGGGGAAAGTCAGACTCTTACCCATATATCTGCGCAGATTGTGCAATGCTCTACAAAGTCTACGAAGTTCTTCTTCATGTTTAATATTATTCTCACCTAGCATAGTACCCAATTCATGTTCTGATTTTTCTTTCAATGCTTCAAGAGAATTAGCTTTTGAACAAACCATCTAAAACATGTTATACTAGGTTATAAACTTGAATAACATATAAAATAAAAGACATAAGAATAAATGTTTGTTGAATACCTTACTTTCTGCATTTAAAAATTCAAGCTAAACATGCTTATTGAATTTATTTAACAAACAGATAAAAACATATATAATTGTCAATTAATAATATACATACTTGAATGGATTCTTGTGTTAGACCCACTACACGTAACCACTGTTGCAAGGATGGATACTGTCTCATTTCTGCTGGTAATGATTCTACAGTAAGTTTGGCTTTAGTCACGAGTTGCTTCGAATATAACTTAATCAATTTTCCCTAGAACATACATATAAGTTGTAAACAAAAAACAAAAAAAAAAAACAATAACATTAAATCAATTTGTAAGGTTTATATAAAATATTGATATTTGATAAATTTCAAAGAGTATAATAAACCTGATAAGACTAAGTCAGACTATATCAACTTGCTAATTAGAAATATTTATTTTCATGTTTATAATAAAGACTTTAAACGACTAAACAATGATTAGTGATAATTAGAACTTTATAACTTGTTGACCATCATAAAGTATTTCATGAAAATGTCAAAGAGAAAATGAAAGAAAGTACGGTATCTTACCTTCAAGGGGGAAAGAAAAAAAAAAAAAAAAAAAAAAAAAAAAGAAGAAGAAAAAAAAAAAGAAAGAAAGAAAAGGAAAAAAAAAAAGAAAGAAAGAAAATATCAATAAGTAAAATTCTTACTTCCAACGTTCGTATCTCCTGTTGAGTTAGTTCCGCACTGGTCGAGCATTGAGTTCTCAAACCTTCCAGTCGATCGGCAGAAATGTCAATCATGGATTGAACGACGTCCAAGGCTCGTCGAATCTCTTGTTCCGGATCTTCACTGTCCGCCATCCCTCGCAGAAAATGCGAAGGCCCCTAATGTCTTCGTCACTTTTAAAAACTTCTATTTTACAGACATAATGTACCCTTATACAAGTCTGCTGTCGATCGGCCGCGTTATCACTGATCGTTTGAGGAACTAAACCACTTATCAACATTGACAACCATCTTGGCCGCCTATCACTGACGTCAATCGCTGCCCGGCAATCCGGGATCGTAGCGCCTGCATCTTTCTAGTCTCTCTTGGTTGTCTCTTTTGGACGTTCCAAAATGCATTTATTTTCCGTAACATTTTCATCGTCCCATTGCAAATAATATCGTGTACGTTATAATTATATTTCTAAAGAGATAAGATTTTCGTCAGATAAATGGTCTTTCGACGTTTGCAATGTGAATATTACTAACAACAGTTTTTTTTTTTTTTTTTTCTTTTTTTTTTGCGTAAAAAGCTCGAGTAATGTAATTCCACTGCACCAATTTAATTTTGTATATATATATGTGTGCGTGTGTGTGTGTGTGTGTGTTGTGTACGAGCGCGCGCGCGTATACGTGTATAAGGATAAAATATTAATGAATTTATTATAACGATAACGATCGAATTATTTATTCGATCTCTTTTTGGCCGTATAGAAAGTAAAATACTTTTTGAATAGATTTGTGAACGCGATGAATATCATCCCCTCCCCTTGTTCCAACGAACGTATACCTCCGTTGCACTATCTCGAGTTAACTTTTAATCGTATAGTTTCTGAACTATAGTTTTGCATTTTCAATGAACCAAAATCGTGGCGATCGCTGGTGATTACTTACCTTCTTTGTCATGTATTCGACTGTCAAATTTTGGTATCGCGAATTTGAATTGTGGTATTTATCATAACAGACGTTGGATGTAATTGTTAATTATAATACATAGAAATGGTGAATGTAGAGACTATACAACAAAATTATCCGCTGCATTGGCTGGTGTGGAATAACAACTATGTAGAACTTGCTAAGGAGTTGTCTACAAATTCGGTTTGTAATAGATCTCTTATATGATTTTCTTTAAATGCGTATTTATAATTATTGTCATTATACAAATTTCGTTAAGTAATGTATCGATATCTATTACGTAATACATAGATATTGGAATTATTACATGAATACTATTAATTTCAGATATGAATATTTCATTTTTCAAAAGTTTTAATAAATGAAGAATTTCTATAGTTGATAAAAAATCAAAACAATAGTAATCATAGAAAAAGGAGAAATAATATATTATCTTCCTTTTTTTATCTCATACATTTTTTACTTTCTTAAAGTATCTTCATTTTACAATGTATCATACGTTATTATTATGATCTATAATGGCAAGCAATTACATTACTATATATAAGTCAAATTACTAATAATTTAATCATATATAAGTAGAAAATAAACATTGACTAAAAGATTATCTAACAATTTTATATAATTTATATATAACATTATATGTTAAAGAGATAATCGAATATGATATGAAAGTTCTAAGATTAGATAATTGTTTTTCTTTTTTTTTCTTTTTCTTTTTTTTCCCTCCGATGATAGTTTCGATGATAGTGCTGTTTATTGATATATTAAATAAATATTTCATAGATCAATAGTCTTTTGATAATGTTTAGTAACTGGAAATTTTTTTATATATATTTCTCAAAAAGATTTCCGAATCCTTATATGGAAATCTTGTTCAGAAACCTTATTTGTGCAGTGGAACATTTTATTCGTGATATTATATATATATATATATATATATATATACATTAATCTAATAAATTGATTTTACTCAAACCTATTGAAATTCACAAAGTAAACATTTTCTATGATAGATGTAATATGTAAATATATATATATATATATTTTTTTTTTATGTTATAGCATGATATAGAAAAACATGATACTCGAGGAAGAACTCCCTTAATGTTAGCAGTAACTTTAGGTTATACTGACTGTGCTGTGGTTTTATTACATCATGAAGCTAATGTCAACACAGAGAATACTCAAGGATGGAGCGGTAAGCAATTGTAATTTTAATGGCTTATAAAACAGTTAAGTTCTATGTAAATATATATATATATATATATTGTTTTTATGTATTTGATTCAGTGGTTCAAGAAGCAGTTGGAACTGGTAATCCAGAATTATTACAAATGGTACTTGCGCGTAGGGATTACCAAAGATATTGTAATCGTGTTGCAGGTATTCCTGAATTACTTCACAAACTTAAACAGGTTAGTTTCTTTTTTTTTTCCTTTTTATGAAAATAAATTAATTTTTTATTATATCGCTTTGAAATATTAACAATAAAAAATGCATTAATGCTTTTTATGTGTGTCTTTTCTTTTATTATATTTCTATTAATAATCGGAGATATTAATTGTTCTACAATAAACTAATTGTCTACATATTGTATGTGTCAAGGTAAAAATAAATATCATAGCATATAAGTAATATGATTATACGGTTATTTTTTGTTATATTTATTTTTATTATTTTATCACTTCCAGGCACCCGATTTTTATGTAGAAATGAAATGGGAATTCACTAGTTGGGGTAATTATCTAGCAAAATTTATTCGTGCATTTTAAAATCAAAGTTCAAGGTATGCAGTTAAAATTAAAACAAATTGTAAATTTGTTCTAATAATTTTTTATCTTTGTTTTACTAGTTCCTCTTGCATCTCGAATGTGTCCAAGTGATACATACAAAGTTTACAAACAGGGTAGTAATGTAAGAATCGATACTACTCTACTGGGTTTTGATCATACAAATTGGCAACGCGGAAATCGCAGTTACGTCTTCAAAGGGCAAAGTAAGTTTCTTTTTATACATATATGTGTATATATATATATATGTATATATATATATCTTTTTATACATATATATATATATATATATATATATATATATGTATATATATATATTACTTTATAAGTTTATAGAAAGTAACAATAACAACTTCTACTATATTATGAATTACTCAATTACTTTTTGACTTTCTTTTTTTCTTTTATTCTTTATTTACATTTTTATTTGTTTATTATTTATTATCTATATTCAATGCAAGCTGCAACAAATGCACCTTTGGTACTTAGGTGTGATCGCAGTTATGTGTTCACCATGATGGGACAACAATCAGGTGACAGTTGTTTTGTTTACAATCTATGTGTTGTGTACAACATTTTGACAAATCTTGAAAATGTGTGAAAATATACATTCTTATTGATTTCGCATAGATGCTTCTATTTAGTTTTGGTATTTTAGTTTATTATTTTGTCCAAGTAGCTGTAGCCACATTGGAAAACATTATAGCATAATGAATTTATTATTGCTTTATTATAACTGTTTTTGCTACTAAAAGTAGTTAAAAAATTTTCTGAAAAAATAAGTATATAAATAAACGAATAATAAGTTATATTTGCATATATTGAATATACTGCTGATCTACCATATAAATCCACATTATTGAATAATTCGTAAAATAATTATTTTGATCTTGTTTATTGTATTTATTTAATTAGATTCATGAATGTAATTGTTGAATTATTTTCAGATGATGGTGCAACAATGATGGAGGTAGATCATGAAACAAGGAAGGTTTACGTGGAACATATGAAACTTATTAGTGATGACAACATACAATTAATGGAACCTTCTGAAGAAGGCATTTTAGCACGTCTTACAAATCCCATAGTCACTACTTATATAGATACCGATAAAATTAGTTTTGAACGGTAAATATTTATTGTTGTACGTTATTATAATATTGATTATATTTAGAATATAATGTAACAAATTATGTACATATATATATATATATATATATATATATTGCTAGCAATAAAGCTGGTATATGGGGTTGGCGTTCAGATAAAAGTGAAATAATAAATGGACATGAATGTAAAGTCTTCAGTGCAAGTAACGTAGAATTAATAACAAAGACACGATTGGAACACCTATCAGAGGCTGATAAAGCAAGAGCAAGAGCGCCGCGTACACCTCTTCAATCCTTTCTTGGTATCGCAGAGCAACAACATGAAAACTGTAATGCTACTACCAGTGTAATTATTTTCTTTCTTTTTCATTTTCAACAGCACACACACACACACATATATATATATATATAAGATTTAGTAGCAACATTTTTATTGTTACTATTTATTTATATAGCAAGAAGAATATAGCAATGTTGGTAATCCTTCTAATATAACAGCTGAAGAATATTTTGATCCAGATGTTGATTTAAATGGAAGAGATATTGGAAGACCAAAAGAAGTTAATACAAAAATACAGAAATTCAAGGTACAATTAACATTAATAATAGTAATGTAATATGAGATAAAATAAATTTTTATATACATTTTATATGAATTCAATTTTAGGCAACTCTTTGGCTTAGTGAGGAATATCCATTGAGTTTGCAAGAACAGATTATGCCTATTGTAGACTTAATGGCAATATCTAGTTCACATTTTGCAAAATTAAAAGATTATATACAAATGCAACTACCGTCTGGATTTCCTGTTAAAATTGGTGAGTGTATTTATTTATTTAATAATTTAGACTTATATTATTATAAAATATTCCTTTGTATATTACAGAAATTCCTTTATTTCATATACTTAATGCAAGAATAACATTCGGAAATATATTTGGTTTGGATCAAGAAGTACCACACGTAGGACATTTACAAGAAACAAATCGTATGACATGTTTGGTCGATGATATTTGTTTTGAACCTCCTACGGGTTATATAAAACTTGGTAAATTAAATATTTCTGAACAATTTATATTTTAATTGGATAAGCGCCGCACACATTTTACATAATTATTTATGAAATTAGGTGCTGAAGTTCGAACGCAATTTAGTATCGAAGAAGAAGATGATTTATTACAATTTGCTATCCAACAGAGTCTATTAGAGGCAGGAAGTGAACGAGACGAGGTAAGAAGTTGACTCTATAATTTTCTTCCTGTTATTTTTCTGATATATATAATTGATTACTTTGTAAAGGTTGATATATGGGAGGCATTGAGAGCGCAAAAACCATCTAGACCAACGACACCTAATATATCAACAGAGGAAGAAAGACAACTTCAAAGGTATATACAGAAATTTAATTAAATTTTATGTTATTTCATTTATTTGAAGTTATATATTTTGTAAAGATATTTTCAACATAGTCTAACAATAATGCACTCTAATTAATTATTATTAAAATTTAATCTCATATCGTTTTCTTTACTTGAATATAGAGCTATTCAAGCTAGTTTGGTACTATATCAAGAAACTACTGCTAGCTGTGCAGAAGGACGTAATAATATAGATGAAGCAAGAGCTAAGGAAGAAGATGATAGTGATTCATTAGAAAGTACTGCAGAACAATTACGTCTAGCATTAAAACTTTCAGAACAACAGCAAATAGAGGAAGAACAACGACGATTGTTAGAAGAAGAAACATTTCGACAAGTGTTAGAATTATCCCTCACGGACAAGTGAACTTTTACAATCAATATGATGGTGATTTATAGAAATTAATTACCTGATACTTCCAAAATGAAAATTCTTTCTATCACACGGGCACAAGGCTGTTGAATAGAAAGAAATATTTCCTATGATCCATAGATAAATTCCTTTAAAAAATAATAATGTTACTTACAATGAACGTTTGTTATTAAAATATACAATAATGAAGGTCAACCAGTGGAAACAATGTACTATTAAGTAAATGAATAATTTAAATTATGTTATTTATTCCTTAGCTACATTTTATATGAAATGAAAGTGAATAGTATAACAAATTTAGTAAGAAAATTCCAAAACTATGAGGTCTTGACAATTACAAATGCTCTTTCGAAAAAAAAAAAAATATATATATATATATATATAAACGCACGTTTCATACTCGATTAAATTGCAGCTAGAAACAATCATACAGTGAAAGTATATAGTGTAAGTTGCAATAACTGTCACTATTTAAAATAAAAGGCATGTAATTCTCAAGTCTTCAAAATCACTTGTTTTCACCTTTCTCCTAGTATAACTTAAAATATTCTATTATTATTATTATTCTAATTAGTTATCTTAACAATTACGATTATAATTATTAAATTACGGACACGGTGTTACCACATGGGGTAAGATAACACTTCAATAAGTTAATGCAGAAAATGTGAAAATAAAATTCTGTTCAATTTTAACAATTGTAAAAAGATCATCTATTTTAGTAGTATAACAACAATGGAGATTTTACTTGAATTTGTATAAAACAAAAAAAAAAAAACAAAAAAAAAAAAACAAAAAAAAAAAGAAAAGAAAAGAAATTACCAATATCAAAACACAAAGATTAAATTTGACAATGAATTATGCGACATAAATACAAACATAAGAACAAATATCAAAATACGTTGTGATAAAAATATATTTATATAAAGAAAAAATACAATTATTTTAATAATAGGATTCATTTAATGTTGCAGATATACTTTGCTTCCAAATATTATGAATATTTATATAAATGATAGATACTAATGCATGGTTTAGCTGTTTATTATTCAAATTCTGATTGTGCCCTGGAATAAGATTTTATTATTAAAACATTATGACGTGTATTTATTTAATTTAATTAAAATGATATGTACCTTTTAAATATAGTACTGAGTATATGTTGGCCTTGTGCATAACGTTGTTCATTTTTATGCGCCTGTTGATGCCACTTTTTACGAACAGCATTCCAATGTACTCTGTGTTCTCTTAATAATACTTCTCGTGATTTGAGAGATTGTCCATCCTAAGAATATTAAGCAGTATTTTAGAGACATGTATATTATCAATATATATATATATATATATATATATATATATATACACACAATAGATAGTATACATTTTAAATATGTAAACATTATTTCTACATGATTAAATTTTCCTAAAATTACTATCATTATAACAATTGCTTTTTATTTATATTTACTTACATAATCTAACTTTAGCTCTTCAGTTTCAGGAATTATTGGAGATGGTATACGGTTTCTTGGCATTGCCTCTTCGCAAGGAAGAGGAGGTGGTAAATAATGAACATCTCGTATTTCTCCATTTGCATCTAATATGTTATTATGTTGATTATTAATTTCACTAACTATTTCAGGACTAGGACTACGTACTCTAAATGGAAACAAGAAATTATATAGAATTTATTTTTATTATAACGAATTTATATATTTAACTGTATACTCACTTTGGTATAAGATTTGGATTTCTTGGTTGATTAGCCATCCAGGCTCTACAAATGGGATATAATGGTGTATCCTCTTGAAACTGAGCTAAATCTACACTACGATCGAAAAGTTTCATCACATATGTATGATGAAATGCTGTATCCATTTGTACTTGTCTACGCCGCCTTATTTTTCTTGGTTGTTGAAAATGGATTGACTTTGTCCTGTACATGTTGTCTCTATTACAAAACGAATATATTTTGGATTTAAGATCTTACATCTTTATAAATGGAAAGTAAATTTTACATTTTTCTCATATGGTGCCTATAATCATGAGCAGAACTTTCTTCGCTGGAATCTGCAGATGAACCGGTATCACTATGCTGCAATAGTTCTCGTAGAGCTCCTTTTAATCTATCTCTTGCAACAAGAACATCACTGTCTCCTGTTATTTTACACATCATTAATAAATTTATCTCTCACACAAACATATATGTAAGAGGTTGCAATTCTTTAGATCTTTCAAATACTTCATAGGTATCCGCAAAAGGAAATATTACAGATTTTATATAAACGATTAAATCTATAATTAAAAAATACAATATAATTACCTATTTCATCTTTTATTTCTACTTTAACACGACTTGGAGTAACCGGTAGAGGTTGAATATTTCGTTTCTTTCCCATCTACATATAAAAAATATATTACAACACAAACAAACATCAATTCAATTTTTATTATTATTTTACTTCTTACCTTTTTTAAATGTATATAAATAAAAAGGAATTGTTCAATAATGTTAAATTTATCGCAACGTTAACACTGATGATTATCTCTTTGGATTAACAGTAAAAAAAGAGGGAAAAATACATTTTTAATTTTTTATAATCCTTAATCTTAGCTGAATGATTTCAAATTTCTAATATAATAATACAAAATACAATAAATGATCTTTATTATTTACATTATTTTACAGGTGTAAAGCCATGAGTATAAAATCTATGAAAAGATCAGTACATTGAGCAAATGTCTCCGTTAAGGCTGTCCATAATGACTGCTTTTAAAAAATGGTTTACGCCAACAATGAGAATAGACATAATTCTTGATCGATTGTAATGAATAAGGTCTTATTTTAAAGAAAAAGGATTAATATATCGTAAATCTTTTTCGAGTTTCGTTTCTTTTTTTCTTTTTTTTTTTGTTTTTAAATCGTGTCCAAAAATGCTACTTTTTTACAGAGAATAGTTCATGCATAAATAAAAAGCATTTTCAAATATTCGAAAAAGCAGTCTCCTAGATTAAACTTTTGTATTTAAAGTAATACCTTGTTCATTAAAATAGGTCAAAAATTATGTCTGTTCTCATTATTGGCTTAGATGCTGTTTTCGATGTTTCTCGTAAAGAAAACGTTTTGTACTGTGGCGCCCCACGGCAAATTTGCGGCAAAAGAAAAGAAACACGTATTCCCATTATTAATTTCTAATTTTTATATCCCGTTCAACGTGATATGTTTGTTCCCGTTTGTTTACGTATATAGCTGATGCTATAGATTTTCTGAACCAATCCAAATGCAAAGAAATGCGTTTCACGATGCTCGCACGGAGAAACTTACTCGGTCGTTCTTTAGACAGATGATTCTATGGTAAAAATAAGTAAATTCGTCTCCAATGTCACAAAGATTATAAACTGCAAGAAACTTAAAATAATGTTGATATAAAATTTCAATATTTTCAAATTATTATCTTTAGTGATCGTTGGCCTCGTATAATATAAACATATTCGATCTTTTAATTAACTTTGACCATTAGTAAGTTAGTTTTAATTAGAGATAGATGGAATAATTGAGTATTTTTTTTCCTTCTTAAAAAAAAACCTATGTTTGTACTATAAAATAACTTTGCAACGATCATTTGAATAGTTATTTTTTCTTTCTAAAAGAGATTGGTTTAAGATGATTATGCCGCTAAATTTTTTGCGTGTTTTTTTTTTTTAAATATTGAACATTAAAAAAAGGATATTCGGTTTTTAACGAAAAAGAAAAAAAGTAAATTTTTGCGCATTGCATGATTCATGAATTTTTTTTTTTATAATATCGAAATTCCTATTGATTATTATTTCCGAGGCTTCAAAGAATATAAAATATTTTGTTTTTCAAATTAAAATTATTCATTCTGTATAAATGGCAGGTGTTCATAGTGTCTGAGATGGTATAGCGCATCACAAGTGCACAACTAGGATTAACATTATATAGAAGTGAATTTTATTTTTTTACAATTTCTATAGTTTTATGATATTTGCTTGATTTTAGATAAATATTTTGATGGTAAAGAAATGAATGAGGATGATACGCAAAGATTTAAGTAACAACATGAAAAAACAGGGAATATCGAATAGCAGATTTTTCAATTTTATTTTTTATCAATAAATAATGAAAAAGAAAACATGAACAAAGATTATGCGTAAAATGTAATGATACAACCCAATAATGCTATAATCACATGATAATCGTATGAAGATCACAATTAACATTATGGATCCAAAAAGAGGAAATACTAGCTTCTAAATAGATAATACATAAATATATAATTACATATTTAATTATATATATGTGAGATTAATATAGATAATTATCACAATATACATTTTAAAGCACAAAGTAAAGGCACATATACTATACGATTAGTTTTATCGGTCGACGTGTTACGAATTTATCCATTTATTTTTTCATTCATCGAGAGTTGTTAAAGGTACAGAGAAGTTATATGATTACCAAATTTTTATACAATTTATAAAACTAAACCTTTTCAGACAGATTTCCCTCTTTTATCAGAAAATTCAGAATTTCTGCTTCTTTCTCTTGGAGCAACGGGAACTTCGAAGCTATTATGACTCAAGGAGGCATGTCTTCTAGGCTTTGGTATAGGATTTACGTCGTCCAAAATTTCCGGTCTTTGTCTGATGGGTTCGGAAATATGTAATTCAATAACTTTCACTGGTTCTTTAGGTGCTTCAATGGGTACGGGAGAATCTGTTAATTTGATAACATGAATATTCTTTTGTTCTCTAGGTAATTCTTTAAATTCGATCTTAACACCGTCTTTATTTATTTCGTTATCAACCATGTTTTGAAAAAAGTGTCTGCGATTAGCTAGAATGGATAATCGAGTATTCGAAGCACGATCAGCTGCTATATCGTCCAAGGTCTCGTCCGTTGAATCTCTCGATAAATTTTTCGATTCTAAAGCTTGAATTTGTCTTTCAATTTTCTTTATCTCCTCTTGAACGGAAAAACTGTCAGATCGCGACAGACTATCAGCAGAGTCTTTTCTTCGAAGACATACATTCAATTCTTCTTTCGAATTCATTTCATTAACATCTTTAATTATTTCCATCTTATCCTCTTCCTTTCTGCAATATTCAATATCAATATCATTTTCCTTATTCGTTTGATTTTCATGACTGACCGTCTCTTTGTCACTTGCCTCTTTGATTTCTTCCTCTTTTTGAATGATATCCATTTCTTGCTTTTGTTCAACGGATGAATCCTCATTTTTCTCCGATTCTACGTTTTGTTCAATCCTAATTTTTGCGTCCTCATCGCTTTTCGTATTTTCCAATGCGACAGATTCTTCGACAACTCGTTCAGACTTTTCAATAACATTTTGTGTATTCGTTTCGTCTTTAGAAATTAACTGAACGCTACTTTCTGTATTCTCATCCGAAGTTTCTACCAATTCTTGACTCCTTTTTGTCATTTCATCAATATTCTCCGTGACTCTACTGATATCGATCGGCTCAGTAATTTGTAATTCCACGTTCGTAGTATCCGGAGTTTGTTTGATTTCGCTTTCCTATGAAAACAAAACAAGAAAAAAGAAAAAGAAAATGAAAAATCATTCCGATTAATTTCTCTATACGTTCGTTATTTATTGCAAATTTTAATTTTTTCTTTAACCCCCTCCCGTAGTAGGCAACAAAATTATGATTATGCAAAGCGTGTTGTATAACGCAGGGGGTTTAACAAATTTCTTTCTGACAGATGGCACTCGCAAGCGACATTATCGACCTACGAACTATGATACTTGGCTTTATACAGACGGTATATTTAATAATCGAATAAAAAAATGATAGCAGCATAATTTGCATAATTCTTATGTCAACATTTCAATTATTTTCAAAGATATTCAATCTTCAAATTATTTGTTATGTCGAGATAATAAAGATTTATTTGAAATCATGAGTAATTATATCAACGTGTTGATTCAAGAGCTAAAATTAAATTATAAACGAAAGTTAAAATAGTAACGTGACGACAATGACGCGACGATAGTTTCATTTTAGCCAGGAAGTTCGCACAACGTTCTTCTTTTTTTGATCACAATGTTGATGTGAAATGATGAGACATTTTCGATTCTTAAATTGTACAAACTCACCTCTGGAGTTTCCAATTGTTCTGTGCGCCGTGGTGGCTGTGGTGCTCTACGTTTTTTTCGTCCGTAGCCGCTAGCGGTACTACCAATGGACACACAACTGTTTATAGATATATTCGATCTTCTTACGGAATCCTGTCCAAATCTTTTGAAAACATAATCTTCAGGAACATTTTCGTTCTCGTCTCTCAACGTAACGTCTCCTGACCTGCTAGTCTCTTCTTCCAAATCCAAATTACTCGTGTTTAGTCTCTGTGATGATCTGTTGCCAGATCTTCGGCTGAACAAAGAAAAAATGCGTTCGAAAGATTTCATAGAATGAGTCATGTATTATCGTACGGTATTGTATGTTCATTATCTTACACTGGCGGTACTGGCGTTCTTTCGGAAGATTTTTCACGTAACGTGACCGTTCCATTTTCTTTTGATTCTTTATCTTCAAAATTTAATGGCGGTATTTTGTCTGTCGATCTTGGACTTACTTGGCCAAACCTATATAAAATAATTTTTAAATAATTAATAAAAATAATATGTATATATATATAAATCAAGAAGAGAAGACATTTTCTTCGAAACAAATTCTCTTTCTCTCTTCTCTTTCTTCTTTTTTTTTTCGAACCTTCTAGCTGGTGCTTTCGGAGTAAGATCACCCATAATGGACGCAGTCGTATCCTGAGGGCTCCCATCATATATTCTGGCAGGATCTCCATTCACGGTGAGACTAGAACTATATCTGGAACCACTGTCCAATGTATATTTTCTTCTTCTCACTAGAGTTCCCAAGGCTTCATCAAATTCCTGCTGATCTTTCGAAATTCGTGGCGGTACAATTGGCCTATCGAAAGGCTCTCTTTTATACGTCGACGAAACTATAAGTTAAAGATTTATATCATCCAGAAAACGATAATATTTCATTGGATAATTTATAACATTGTTATTGAACGAATTATATGTCTGTATAAATATATCTATATACGAATGTACCTGTTATAATTGTCGATCTTTTTTCAGCTTGATCCGTTTCTTTTCGTTTACCAAAGAGTCCATTCCTGGGAAATAAAAATAAATTGGAAATATTATTAGGAACATTCTAATATCTTTAAAGTAAGAATCGATAGGTTTTTTAATAGGCAACTTAGTTGTCCATTAAAACAGTACATTAATAAAAAAAAAAAAAAAAAAAAAATACAATCAATGAATTATCATTAAGCGTCGTATCTAAAAATAAAGTCGTGACATAAGCTCGAACTTCGGTTCAATTCGTCATTTTTCCTTCGAATGAGATTTGGATCGTTCGTTTCTTGTATATTTGCGCGATGATAATTATGGCTGATAACCGCAAGAAAATAAAATATTCTTATCTATTGAAAGGCGAATTCCACTTTAGAAATATTGTTGGTTATAATCGATAGAAAATGAACTGTTTGTATGATTGCAATGAGAAGGAAATCTCAATGAAAATATTTTAACAAAATATTTTTAATAATTAACTCTCTCTCTCTCGCTCTCTCTCTTTCTCTCTCTAATATATAAAACGTAGTCAGCATTGTTTATGAATTCTATAAGGAAAAAGAAAAAGGTTAAGCGAGTAATCGCTTCATCATATATATTATGAACGAAGGATGACGTCATGAAGAATAACATAATCTTACTTTATCCACTGACGCCAATGCAAACGAATACATTCAAATGTATTGAAGAGATAAACGAATCTAAAATGATGCAAAGAAAGGTATGCCGCTTTTTTTACCAATGGAACTTTATTTTTTTGTTGATTATTTCAAAGAAATAACGTATTCGAAGTAGCAAAATCATAGGCGCTAAAATTACAACGATTACGATCATCCTCATTCCCTGTAATAACGCTTCCTCTATCGTTCTAATCGTATATCATAATGATACGTCAATGAGTATTCAATTGTCAAATTGTGCTATTTGCCTTTTAAAATGTTATAGAAAATTTCAGAATACGTTTGATCGGAACTTAAACAACTTATTTTTATTTTGTGGAAGGTCGCTATGTAAACGAAATAGAAAGAGTTAAGTAGACAAGTTATTTGAAAAATTTGACAACACTGCCGCATAATTACAACTCGTACCGCATTTCTAAACTCTATTATTTAAATGCAACTAAACAAAACGAAATATCTTTAAATGGAATATTAAAAATTTCTAATTATTTAATTTTCATTATTTTTAATTAAACAATAAGCATTTTTGAAAGAATTATGAATGAATAGGACAAGGAAAATTAATTTTCATCATGTTTCATTTGCATCATCAAACGTCCGATATAAATCTTATGTCGAACGAAAGATAACGTCTAATTCTCTTTTATAGAGTTTTATGGATCAAACAATTAGATAAATGTCTTCTGCCAAATTAGAATCGACAGCTTCATGAGACATAGTTCAACTTGACGTTTACAGTTCGCTATGTAACTTCGGTTATTTGTGTCGTTTGGGATGCGGCCAAATGCAGGTATTGCTATTTAATTCACGTGTCTCTATCGCATCATTACGCAGGTTCAAGTTCAACAAACTGATAAACAATCTTCCTTGAATTTATTCGTATTAATATGATTCGAGTTAAAAAAAAAAAAAAAAAAAAAAAAAAAAAAAAAAGAAAGAAAACATACATCGAAGACGTATCTCAAAATGAGTAATATATATTCTAATATTATAAAAACAACAATTCCTAATCGAATTAATTAACGTGTTACATCCAAGGCTTTTATTAATATGCTTGCAAAGGAAAATGTGTCTACGTGGAATATAAATTTGATTCCATGGCGATAAAAATCGGTGAACGTATTTTACGTGATCCGTAAAGTTTTAATTTCACACTTGGCTATTATTGCCATACTATGAAAATCATCAGTGAAGATATATTAAGTGAAGTATCGTGTTATCGATGATAAGAAAAATATATATTATATATTTCTTTCTATACCTACCATGTCGATTTGATGGAAAAACTGTTGGATCTCTTTTTCCTGCTTCTCCCGAAGGTCCAAAATTTATGTTTTATCTCTTTGGGGGAAGTCGTGGTCTTGCTATTTTCACGTTGCAAACGTGGATGCGAGGAAGGAGGGCTTGTACCGTCGTCATTGAAAGGATTTAGATGCTCCGGATAATCGTAAATGGAAACGCTTGGACGTCTCGACATGATTTATACTTCCACTGTTTCCCTGACTTTTCAATTGAATTTCTTCGTCTTTACCATTAAAATGATAGGACGTAGATTCGATAACTGTCCGGAGAATTCATCGAGTTCTCTTTATCATTCCCACGTCTCATTTACTTATCTTTCTGTAAAATAAAAGAAATTCTGTTATGGGTGTCGCGTCACGTCGATCAAATCATTTTTATAAGGAAAATCTTGAGATCTTCATTCCAGAGAGATCACGATTTCTTCTCTGCGATTATTCCACTAAGATTCGATTATTGTTATTACAGGTTTGACACAGAGAAAGCAATTTAATTACGAGTTCTTCCGCGGAATTCATCTTGCATCATGAATAAAGTCCAACGTTTATTTTTAACCCATTACGCGAACTTAACGGTATGGAACCTGACGTCCGCTCGAAGTAGTCCTCGTACAGAATATTATTTTTTCTTTTTTTTTTTTTTTTCTTTGTTATTCCTTTTATATATAAGATACGATGTCACAAACTTTTTTTTTGTATTTAAAACGATGCTTCGGCAAATCGATATAAAATGTCAAAGCAAAGTTATTGTTTATTTCTAACTAGCACCAGCGATGTCTCACTGTTATCTTTACCCTGGATTCTTATTGATAAATAGCGGAAAAGAATATTACGCGAGCTTCGTATTGATAATATGAAGTAGAGAAAAAGAAAAAAGTAAAGAAAAAACTGGAATAAGGAAAATTTGTGCTTGTAAATAAAATGCATTATATAATCTATTATTTTATCCCAATAATGAAGAATTATTCGATTAATTATTAGATCGATTGATATTGACTAATATTTCTTGACTTACATTCGGTTTGATATTGAATCTACCGAAATAAGCTTGACATTTATTGCGAATTAATATTGATCAAACGAAGATTGAATTTTCTACGTAATTCTCATACATTGTATACAATATATATATAGAGAGAGAGAATAGAGAGAATAGAATCGTTGAAGTACAATTGGTGGTTCAAATTGAACGACCTGTATTGACCAATTGAGAACGATTGACTACCGATATTTATGCATTAGAATCAACTTTATAAAGAGTTAATATGCTAAACATCCCATTGAAATATCCGGAATAGTAGTATAACGTTAACTCGATCAACGAATCAACATTCCTTAAGATTAAAACGCTTAACGAAACCAGAGCGAAAAAGAAAGTGCTTATATATGAGTATTTAACATTCTTAAAGACAGGAATATTATTTACCTACTTGGAATCGTGCCGGAGGAAGTATATAAAACAAATTATATCCTATAGGATGTATTGAATCGTTTTAGTTTCTTTCAGATATAAATCAATCCGAGATAATTTTACAGATGACATTAAAATAAAATAATATATGCAATTATAATAACACTTGTTTTCTTCGATACAGGTGCGTACATAAACAATTCTTAAACTATCGACCGTAGAATGAGGACACACGTATGTATTATGTGAATCGATGCTTGTGAAGACGAACTAACAAACGTAATTAGTTCAATTAGTTCAACGCGTTCGCAGTTCGTTTATGATCTCGTCTTCTCTCTGTAGATACGATAGACAATCGCTTAAAACACGTAACAACGTTCGATGGTTATGAATTTTTCTAAAGGACTTCTCTTCTCTTTTTATTCTTTATTCTTTTTCCTTTTTCTTTTGTTTTTCTCTTTTTTGATTCCCCGTTATGTTGGTTGCACATTCGTTCATTTCAGGGTAACAGCAAGAAAGCATAACCGCTTCTCTGTTTCTCTAGAACGACTAACTGAAAGACCACGTTATCTACGATTTCAAGATAAGCCTTTATCCCTCGCGAAAATTATACCATGTTATCTATCGAGTGCGTTATAAGTTCGATGCTTGCAGTGTGCTTTCGCAAACCTCTTTCTCTCCGCTTTTTTTTTGTTTTCTTTCTTTTCTTTTCTTTTCTTTTTCTTTTTTTTTTTTTTTTTTTTTATTTACAAAAAAATAACTCAATATTCTCCACGTACATCTTCGCATCTGGTTTACACATTTTCCAATTAGTTATGTTGTTTCTTCATGAAAGTAATGAGCGACATATGGCACGAGATAAAACGCTGAACTTCGACCAGGCTCTGTAGATCATTAGCATTATAATTGCAAGAAGATAATCGAATGGGATAAAATTATTCGTTAAGTAAAACGACGATCGAAATCGCCATGATGAAGTTACCAATCTAACGGGAATATTTGTGGTCGCGCAAAGCGTGCAAGTGTATGAATATATATTACATGTTCGCGCAATAAATAGAAAACGTGTAACACCTCTAATGTGCGAAATGACGAGTACCTCCTGCTGTATGCAACGTAGTTGAACATAACAGAAAAGGACCGTAAACATAAGTCTAATTATATAAGAAAAATGATTAGAGTAGACTTCGCAAAAAAAAAAAAAAAGGAGAAAGAAAAAACCTTGTGGTATTAGTACTATTGTTGCCTTTTTTTTTTTTTTTTTGGAATGTTGTAACATCAGATCGTCTAAAACGTTTACATAGAAAGTTTCTCTTTGGCATTGCAAAAACTTAATCTTCTTTTTTTACAAACTATCAAACTTCTTTTAAAGCACAAAGAAGTTCGTAATGCAGTCTTATCGAAAAAAAAAACCGATCGATTCTCTTCGCGCCATCGTGTCTCATATTAAGTGGTATGCAAAACTCACGCCTATATAAACCATGAAATGCCTTTCGTCAACAATGAGATTAGATTAAATCCTCTTTACGCAATTAACTTTTATTCGTAAGATCTTCGAGTTTGTTAGAAATGGTTGAATTGGTTTACTCGAGGGAACATATATAACATAACACATGTTCATGTATATACGAGCGTGTATATACCGAGCGAAAGAAAAGAAAATTCCAAAAAAAAAGAAAAAAGGAAGGAGAAGAGAAAAGAAAAAAAAAAAAAAAAAAAAGAAAAATGTAGTGATATAATGTAGTGACTAATTTGTAATTAACGAGGCACGAAGAAATGGTCTTTTAGATGCAAGTAGAAACACTGAGAAACTTTCTGGCATATGTCCAACGAAACCACGTTGATCCGTTTTTTTTGTGAATATTTTGGGATCTCGAACGATTTACGAAATTATACGGGTTATTCGAATCCTCTTCGGATTATTATCTACATTTCATATATTGCACAGCGTGAAACTTTACGTGTACGAACATGTAGAACATTGACACGACTCTTTTAATCTTTCCAATATCAAAAAAAAAGTACATATCTCTATCTTCGATGATTTATGACTATTGAAAATGATATCTAATTTTATGATACTATAAAAGAAATTAAATAAAAACAACTCGGTGATTCTCCATTCGTCTGGTTATATTGATCGGCCCAATAACGTTCTGCAATTTTCCCGTATCTTCGTGAAATCACGATCTCACAATTCGTAGACACGCCACACGAGAGCCAAAGTCTTTAACAGTGAAAATATTTCACGGGAGCTTTCGTGACACGATCTTAAGTAAGTCACGTAGGTATACGTCAGGGGTTCTCAAATTAGAAATTCGAAGGTCAATAAAAACGTGAAGAAAAGTCGTTCATATCGAGGCAATCTTTTTTTTTCTCTCTTTTTTTTTTCTTCTTTTTTTTTTTTTTTTTTTTTTATCGAAAGCTCGTAACGTGATAAGAGGCTAAGCTCTAGACCGAAAAGCTTGTCATCGTGTCTAAATTTATCTGGCGACCTTTCGAAACATCATTCATCGTTGTCTTTCTCTTTTGAATGCCTATGATCGTACATCATCTCTGTGAAATTTACGTCGTTAAATTCGACGTCTGTGTACGCGAAATTGTTCGAGTCTTGTTATAGAATTCAAAACAGTTTCTAATAAATTATCTTGGTGAATCCCGATCGCGGTGAAGAATATAAACATATATATATATATATATATATATATATATATATATATATATATACACACACATACACACACACACATCTCACGAATGAGAAACTCTGTTCAGTATAAAAATAGAATCCTAATATACAGTTTCCTTTGCTGGAGGTCGAACGATCGAAAACGAATTCGGAAATAATTTTATCGCAAATGAATTCCATCGAGCCAGTTGTATTCTTAATGACTCTTTACAATATTCATAAGTCGAACGACCTAAAAAGTTTTTTCTTTCTTTCTCTTTTTTTCTTTTCTCCTTTTCTTTTCTTTTGTAGTTCTTGACGATCGCTGAGTAAGCAACGTGATGCATACATGCCTTACATAAATTTGTACTCGATAGTACAATAGATAACAAGTACTTGAAAACAAATCGTTTCTCATGACAGATTTAACGTTTATAGAAATCTTATCGAATATTATAAATTATTTACGATACTTTTGCAGTGACATTTATTTGTTAATATAAATGATAATGTTTGGAAAAAAGATTTAAATTTTCAGGATCCTTTGCCAATCCTCCAGTAAATTTGTACATATTAATATTAAACACAGACATATTATGCGTTCTAATGAAGGTTTAACAAGGCTGGCTATCTTAACGATATCAGAATCACTCTCTTTTCTCTTTCACTTGGAACGACAACAGGCGTATATGATAGGAAGAAAGAGTAAAAGGCTGGGTCCTTGAATGAAACGAAGGACGTTTCTCATTAGCTCGAAAAATAACTATACAAAATGACACTTTACTTCTTTGATCGAGTCGTCACAATAAAACGTGATAAAAGATTATATTTTTGCATGAAATTAATTTCATCGTTGGCTTAATGTTGTTTAATAAACGCAACGTCTCATAAACGTTAATTCATTCATTTAATTTACATGTACAATTTTTTTTTCCTTTTTCTTACGTTGCCTTTGCGACACTAATTATTAAATCATCGTACACAACACGTGCGTCCAACGAGATAGCATACCAACGGTAACAAAAGTTTCATAAGATCGATTTAACGGATAGAATATATATTTCTACGTCTTTACACTATTATAATATATATCGTTTAACAAAGTAATGCAATTTCAAACGAGATTTATTTATTCCACATGTTCGAAGAACTCGTCATGATGAACTAACAGGTACTCGAGATAATCTAGCAATTATCTTAATGATTACTGTATGTTAAAATATTGAAATTAAAGTTCTATTGAAAGTTATCACATGTAAATGTATAATATCAGACGGTAACATTAATAAAGAGAAAAATATAAAAGTCATGAAAAGCTTCGAATTCTTAGTTTCTCTTATCGGCTTTATCGTCCAAACGGAGCACATTTTAAATAACCATGAAATAATAGTTTCAAATATCGGGACGATAATATCGTAAATATTATATCATCTTTTACTGGTTAAAGAAATAAGGAAAAACTTACGTAAGTGAGAGCATAGGTGTTATTACTACTTGGAATCGACACTAGAGAAAACAAAATAGGTAAAACTCGTCGATCGGAGAACACCACAATAATTGGGAACACTTGTCGAGGAATGAATGACCTTGTTGTTAGAAAATAAAAAAAAAAAAGAAAGAAAAAATACGTAAATTCACGATAATAAATGACTAAGGTAAAATGTAAAATTATAAGGAAAAAATGCAAAAGATACAATCACGACGAGGTATAACGCGCGACTACCGCACAACTCGAGAGTGTTCGAGCTCGTGAACGTTCGGTTCGAGTTCGGTCGTAGTCGAATAGCAACGAAAGCTCGCGACTATAATGTCACTTGTTATTGGAGGAGCTCACTATTGGATGGTAAGTTTGAAATTTCAAACTGCTTCGTCGGCTGTTACGCCGATATTAAATAATTCTCATTGTTCGCCATTGTGTCGATTATATCAAATAAATAATAAAAGTAAAACTTGTATTCGATTGATTTGAAATAATCGTGAAAGTTTTTCAAATACGAAATATACGCAGTATTTGATGTCAATGACAAATTTTTTTTTATAATTTTTTTTGAGCTACTTGTTAAACGAAGTTGATAAAAATTTGCAATGTTATTAAACATAATCGTATTGTATTAGAAATATTAGTTCGTGCTGACTAATGATAACAGAATGCACGTGCAAGAGGCGCAGCTTACAAGCATTTGTTAGGCGTGTAGGCGTTATGGGTACTGTCATAGAAAGTTGCGTGAAAAAAAGAACCGACACGTGGGCAAAGCATTGCGTTATGATACGATTTATGTTGGACGAGGTGTTACGATATGTTTTTCTTTTCCTGCATATACCGAGACAAACTGAAAATAACAAATTACAAATACTTTTCAGTATAGTTGGACAACTTTGATCTTACACGTATCAGGGATTTTTTGTAGTAACATTTTATCTTGAATTCCATCTTGATTTCGTTCTATGCGAATTATATCGTAATACCGATAAGGTATATCTTATCGAATTTATTCTACGTTTACAAGAGGAATAAATGAAGGTGAAAAAAAGAGTCTTTAATATTGTGAAAAAAAAAAAGAAAGAAAGAAAGAAAGAAAGAAAGAAAAGGAGATTTTATTTCGAATTTATAATCGATTTATATACCGTTGAAACAATTCTATCTTGATCGTTATGAGAAAATACATTTTAGTGAGATAAGTGTTGAGCATCGCATAGCTCACGACCCTGTGATGCGACTTTGAAAGGACGACAAGAACTTCTTTTGATCATTAAATTTTATTACAGCATAATTCAGGCATTGTGAGAGACCATAATGGGGATGGCTTTCAAGAGTACCGTCTGCAATGAGACCGCCGATTTGAAATAATTATAAAATGATCTCGATGCGGAACGATATAGGAAGTTCATTGTATCCAAAGCTTTCATAACAATTTATAAATCTGTCCAGCCGATCGAATTAAAACCATAACCTTCCACGACGTGCTAATTCGTACTCTATTCCATCTAATTATTTTCTTTTTTTCTAATACTATCGTAACCGATTGAATTTAATTATTTAATTTCTAACCAGTAGCTTATAGAAATAACGATCGTTACACCCTTCGACTTTCTTTCCTGATTATTATTACAATTATTTCTATTAAAAGTTTTTCGATATTTTTGTATTCATTTATAGTCAGTAAACAATAAGTTTATTTTAATCTTCTCGAAACACTATCGCGAACACTTTCGAAGAAATTTTTTAAACTTTTTTATTGGTATATTTATATCACGTCTACTATTGTTTGCAATCGAATTATATGTATTGTATTACATTAATGGAACGATCCGTGATGTGACCCATTTGCATGGGCTTGGCTCAACTACTCAAGACTGACCGCGTTAAACTGCGTTATCAAGTGTAACATCCATTAGCATCCGTGCAACGAATCTTAAACGACTACAGTCGAATACGTTTAATAAAATAACATAGATTTTTGTTCCATTATCGTAACAATATCGAAATAGACACGACATTAATTAAATGATTTTTCGTATAAAAATTTTATTAGGATTCTTTTCCATTCGGTGAGAAAGAAAAAAACAAATAAAGAAGAAAAAAAGAAAAAGAGAGGGGGAGAGAGAGAGAGAGAGAGAAAAGAGAAAGAAAAAATAAGAAAGGCACGCAAAATCTAAAAAAGGTCGAATAAAAAGCGCCGTCGGTGTCATCGGTGTAATAATTGTTATGTAACATGACGTAGAAATCGAGAGCGGCTACTATGAAGCACGAATACGTGACTTTGTCGACGGCCACGATAAGTGACACGATATGCAAATTTAAATGGAGGAAGATCCGTTCGTTAAACGCGTCGAAGGTCTCGCTTACGAACCTACGCGAATTTTTTGAACTTTGTCTTAAAGATGAATTGCCGCAAGTATTGTCGTTGAAATTCACTAAGGTGACATTCACTAAGGGTTAAATGATAACGCAATTCAAATGGGAAATACTCTTGTACAAGAATCTTTTTTACAAAACATATGTTGTCTCTTCGTCGTATTCCTTTAACAATATTAAAAATTGATACAAAACGTACGTCAAATCAAGATATCCTACTTGCGATTTAAACGAAAATTTAACAAACTTGATATTTATACGTAAAATTAATTAGATAGTTGCTTACCCATATTTTTTGTTTTCCACGATTTTTTCCACATAACAAAATATCTATTGAAATAAATTTTCCTTTACACATCGAACTTTTAGTTCAACGGTAAAAATAATATTGCACCTTTTAAAAATTAATTACATAATTCACATTGATATAACCGCGCTTCTTTTTTAAATGTCTTTTAAAAATGACGAGATAAATCGACAGAGTGACCATCTATCGGTATTTTTCAAAATTAATTACTTCTTGCTTTACTCTGTAGATACTGCAGACGTAGCGCCAGCCATCTTACATTTACTATTTCATTTTTAACAATTATTATAAACATTTTTTTAAGATTATTAACGGAAGAAAAGAAATCTCTCTCTCTCTCTCTCTCTCTCTCTATATATATATATATATATATATATGCGTGTGTGTATGTGTGTGTATATATATATATATATATGCGTAACCTCCTTGCAACTTTAAATTTCCATTTGACTGTATAAACGACAAAGGATTCCTAGCTATTAAGTAAAATATCAATTTTCAAGTAGGGAAAATGCAATTGTATCGTATGGCCATATTGCGATTATTCGTGCCCTCTGTCCGATTTTATGCCTAATCGGAATTCGAAATTCCTGTCAATTCCAGTTTTCTAACCTTTACAACGGATGTCCCGGTATTTTGTAGTTTCAAATTCAGTCCTTCATTAGTAATAGTTTAATCGCGTAAAATAATATGATGTCGCGGTCTGTACGAGCAGAGACTCGTAGTCGTGCTAAAGATGACATTAAACGTGTAATGCAAGTTGTTGATAAAGTTCGTCATTGGTAAATGTTTTCATGAACTGTATTTTATGTGTGTTTGTGAAAAAAATACTTTCGTGTATTGTACATAAAAAATAATTTCTTATTAACAATCAATTATCCAAAGTAAATAAAAGTTAATATGTTAAAGAAAATTTTTAATAAAACATGTAGTATAATTTATCTCTAAAATTAAATGTTATTTATTATAAAGAAGTTTAGATTGTATTGTACATAATTCTTTAAATTTATTTATATGAACAAATAATATTTAATTTTTGTAGGGAAAAGAAATGGGTAACGATAGGGGAAACAACTATGAAAATTTATAAATGGGTACCTATTTCGACCCTTGACCAGGTACCATAATTAAATTGTAATAAAAGTATAACAAAATAATTTTCAATTGAATATTTTTAATTTCATATTATTATATTTTGTATTTCAATTGAAATATAAAATATTTTTTAGAAGAAAAAGGGAAAAACTGGATCAGATAAGGAAAATGGTTTACCTAGGAAAGGAGGAATAGATAATTCTAATTCAAATTTTGGCCTAACAGAAGACTCAAATACATGTAAGAGAATTTATCATAAAAGTAAATAATGAAGTGGTTATTAATTAATGATAATTAAATTTCTGAATGCAACAGGTTTTTCCACCGTTAGTGATTCTCAAGGATTAACCGACTTTTCAGCACATTTAGGATTTTCTGAAGATTCTAATTCTCAAAATAGTGAACCAACTCCTAAGAGGTTAAAGACTGATTAAACATTATACTCGCATATACAAATTGAAGAATGAAATGTTTAATAATTTTTTAATTTCACAAATCTGCACATAACAGGTTTACATTAAAAAAATAATCTCTTAGATACATGGAATAAACACTGTTTAGAGAATTCTATACTTCGTGAGTTTATATGGCACGAAGTGTTTTCTAAATGAATGAAAAAATAGGAAAATTTCTTCTTATATTTCATTTATATTTAGCAAAATCTATTTGATAATGTATCATAAAAGAAGCTAAATCTTGAAGACATTTTAAATTATGTAAAGTAAGTTTTATTTTTTTACATATAAATTTATTAAATGAATTTTCTAAGTGAATTTAAATAATAGGATCAATAATATTCTGACTTAGTAGAACAATTTTTACTGAATGTGCAATCCATTTACTAGCATTCAAATTTTTTGTTATAATAAAAAAGAAAAACAAATCATTAATGGCCAAATTGTATCTCAAATGTATTGTACATTCAGAATGATTGCAGTATTATATTGTTTTTGCAATAAATCATGTTCTACATAATTCAAATGCAGTGCTTAAAAAATCTTTCTTCAAAAAACTCAGAATCTAAGATTGTGTAAAATATAATATTTTAAAACACATGCGTATTATTTTTTAAATTAATAACTTTGAAATGAGAATGTATTATTATACTTCATTGTACATATTTCAAACATCGTGTTACACGTCGATTAAGATTTTAAGGTCACTTGCATTCCTTCACATTTTATTATAGCACCGTGACATGTACAAAATAAGCTTTCTCTCATAAATAAAATAGAGCAAATCATGTGTATCAATGTTTTAATAGGATTTTTGGGTTATCTAAGTACTCTCATTAAATTTTTATAATTTTTCAATAGTATTTATTTTCAAATATATTTATTATCAATAATATTGACTGAGATTTGATATTAGGCATTAAAAAGTCATTAAATTAAACAAGAGTATATAACTTTATAACATTGTACAACATACGTATATCTTATTTTTAAGAATCGCACTATAGAATGTTACATATAATTATAATGACCAAAAACTGACAACTGCCCTTTTCAAATCCTTCTGAGAATAACGAAATAAACAAAATTGAAATTATGTAGATAGATAGTTAATAAAAAACATGAAGCAGAAGTCAAAATAAAAATTTATGAAAGTAATATGTAACTATATTGCAGAAACTCAACTATAAGAATAATATATATATATATATATATATATATATATATATATATTTTTTTTATTCTTAACAGTGGATTCTTAATAATTTAATAATTTAACAGTGGATTTTATTTTTTAATTTATTTTAAGTTGTACTTCCAAAATCGGACGATTTAATATTACGATTACTAGCATATTTTTCAGCAAAAAATTACCATGGTAAAGTCGTACCGTTGTATTGAAGAAAAGAACCAGTATGTTTCTCAGAAAGTGTTTCCATAAGATTTAAAATGCTGGAAACACTGGTATCAATATCTAAGGGTGCATTGTTTCCTCCCATATCGGTGCGCACCCATCCAGGATGTAAGCAAACAACTAAAATCCCATCATCTTTCAAATCTATACTCATAGATTTTGTTGCAGCATTAAGAGCTGCCTAAAAAAATATTAGATAAATATTGTTTATAAGTCAAAATACTTGTTAATTCACAATCATGGTAACATTGCTTGAACTACCTTACTACATCTATACGAGTAAAAACCTCCTTGATCATTTTGTGTAATACTGCCAAGTATTGAAGTCATATTGATAATAGCAGCTCTGTTTATATTCATACCTTTTTCAATGTCATTGTTTTTAGCAGCAATCTTTATTAATGGTAGAAGTGTCTATAAAAATATTTTTAACATATAATAATATATTTTCAAAATAATATTAATAACGTAAATATAATTGAACCTTTGCCAACATAATTGGAGCTACTGTATTAATAAGAAAAGTATTTGTCAGATTTTCCTTCTTAACCATACCAAGTCTTGTAAATTTTTGTGAAATTCCAGCATTATTAAAAAGAACATTGAGTCCTGCAGATCCTACTTTTTCTTTGACAGTATTTACTATTTTTTGATAATTACTTGTGTTAGTTAAATCTATAAATAATTTACAATAATATTAATAAAAAATAATTTAATATTATAATGTATTTAATTATAATACATTCAAAATAATATGTTACATTATGTTATATCAAATTATTGTAGATATGAGATCTAATAAATAATTATTCTTCTCCATATCACTAAAAGCACAAGAATTATCTGATAGTGAATACATAGTATATACATATGTACATATGTATTGATTAACGTAACGTTGGTAAAATCATATCTTTTATTCAACTACAATTTACACCGCCTTTTCGCATTCGTCGTAATACTTTCAAGTAGTCATAATATTTTTTTCTTCCACGATATTGTACAAATTATGAAATTACATATATTAAAAATAAAAAGATCATGGTGTTTAACTTGTCATAGTAAAACACAAACAATTGAATCAGATTCCAGTGATTTGGAAAATGAAAATGAGGAATCTCAGAAAAATGAAAATTTGGAATACGAAAACTTCGTCTTTTGTAAGTAATTTAATATTAAAAATATAACTTCTATACGAATAAAAGATCAATCCTTTTATTGTTCTAAATTGTATTTGAGTTGGATTTCTTAATCATTCGTCATACGTCTTAAATGTAATGTCATTGTATTTATTGATTTCTGCTTAAAATAACACATGCAGAGTTCTTAGTAATTCATAGAATGCGGTTTACCTATTTCAATGATATGAATGTTTCTTGATTTCTCAGCAAGTTCTTTCAGTTCCTAGATTAGAAAAAAATCTATTTATTATAACAAACAATATCAATAAATTCTTGAACATCATTTTATAAATTGAGATTTAATTTATATTACAAATGTACTTTAAAAACTTGTTTATTATTTTATATTATTTTATTTATTTATTTCTTTTTTTTTTCTTTTTTTTTTTATATTTACAATTTATATTTCATTTTCGAAGAATGTAACTAATAGAATTAATAAAACAATAAAATTTTCAGCTGCTTATAAATCGATTTCTTTTTTAACGATAAATATGACGATTTTCATTTTTAATTTACGAATTCTTTGTACATATGTCTTCTTTATTAATCTATGATTATATCACGTAATCTGTCTAATCATCTCAAACTAACTTATCTGCGCATTTGTGAAAAAATCATTGGATTCTGGAAATGTAAACATGACGGGTATTATTGTTTCAGCTAAATAAGCTAAATCATTATACAACTGCGTAGTATAACGCGTATTAATAGAATTACAAAGGTATGAAAAGGTTACAATTAAAGATTACAACACTATCATTAATATCGATAAATGTAACGCCGATGATATCATTTGTTTGAACGTTTAGGGCTAATTTGAAAAGTAAACAATTGTAATATTATTGAAATGTTATAATAAAAAAAAAAAAAAAAAAAAAAAATGTTAAATTGTTAAAGATGGAAAAGCGATAAGATTGATAATTGAAAAATGTTCAAAAAGATAAAAAGATAAAAGAATGACTCGACTGGTTTTTGTAATTGGCAATTTCGATATCTAATTGTATTTATCCCGCGTCCTTGATGCGCTTGCGTAATATTTGACAATCACCGTGAGTCATTGTTCTATCAAAGACCAGGTACTATCTAATTCGTTGAAACATCATGGAATGTGGGATGGTAGGGATATTCGCGCTTTTTCCGATCAACAGATGGCGATAAAACACAACGAACGGTATTTGTTCGTGACACTTCAGTATATTAAAGCTTTTTTGAGCGTTAAGGTCTTCCAATCATTTTTTTTCTTCTTGACAATTCGTAATATTATTTTTGCCAAATTAAAAACGTATAATATCGTTTCATTCGATTCACAAAGAAAAACTCTAAGTGATATTACTTGAGGAAAAAAAAGGGGAAACGAGGATTAAAAGAAAATTTTCATGGCGCCGATCGGTAAGCATGTCTTATTTTGATTCGATGAATTCATTCATACGGTCTTTACGTCATCCAATTTTTGCCGATTCCTACGTCACAGTCAATCTTACCGTCGCTTTGTTTAAGTCTCGACAAGTTGCAAAAATATTTTCTGGTGGTTTGGGTAATTGTACGAGATGTTTCACTAATCCAAGACCCAGGCCACGATTGCTACCGGTTATTAAAATCGATTTCATTTCTTTTATTAACGTTTTATTCCGATACACGAAGCACCTTTCGAATTTTTTTTTTTTTTCTTTTTTATGGAACGGACTTTTCTAATTTCGCGTTAGCTAGAACGCGTGCGTTAGAATACTAACGAAACAATATTGCGTGGACCGTTTTAATCGTTAAAACGAGCATCATCAGTGTGACGTCACGTGCTCGTAAAACGAGCGCGATAATCATGGCGACTTTAATACTGCTCGCGAGGCTCGTGTCATCTCGAACATCGCACAGCAAATTATTCGAGTTGTCACATGCCGGATGCAACTTCTTTTATGGGAAAGCCGCAATGGCTTGTATGTGCAGTGAGTGCCGATAGCACATCTTATGTGTGCGTAATTCGTAACACGAAAGGCGTTTCTCATCTTTTATTTTACACCGTATTATAATTATTTATTTATATCTGATAATAGGCGGAACATTTAAACTTCGACATCAATCAAACCTAATTTATTCTTTTCATATATTATAAAAATTAAGGATTTTTCATCAAGTTCATTCGAAATTTTGTTCGTGTTTCAAATTTTCATTAAATACCATTGTTATTGTATATGTAACAATTTGTATGCATTAAACTTAACCTACGATAGATATCTAACATATAATTATGTAATAGGCGAAATAGTTTAAATTAAATATCGGATATAATTAATACAACAACTTTTATTCTAGCTCAACATAATTTTAATTATGACCTTTTGGTCATTGGCGGAGGATCGGGTGGTTTAGCAGCAGCGAAAGAGGCTGTTGAACTTGGAGCAAAAGTTGCAGTATTAGATTTTGTTACTCCGTCTCCAAGAGGAACTACGTGGGGCTTAGGTGGTACTTGTGTGAATGTAGGATGTATACCAAAAAAATTGATGCATCAAGCTGCATTACTTGGCGAGGCTATACATGTAAGTTTAAGGATATATAAGTATAATATTCTATATTAATTTCCATTATATAAGATTTGCATACATAAATATTGATTATAGGAAGCACAGTCTTTTGGATGGGTGTTACCTGATTCAAAAACTATCGTAAACAATTGGACAAATTTAAAAGTTGCTGTACAAAATCACGTTAAATCAGTTAACTGGGTAACACGGGTAGAATTAAGAACGAAGTTAGTATTAAATGCATCGTGACAGATGTATTTTTAATTATTCTTTTCTAATATTATATTTTTATTTTAATACAGAATGGTAGATTATATCAATGCTCTGGGATATTTCAAAGATGCTCATACCATAGTCGGTATATCGAAAAATGGAGAAGAAAAAATTATTACCGCAGAAAATATCTTAATTGCGGTAGGTGGAAGGCCAAAGTACCCTGATATTCCTGGTGCTTTAGAATATGGTATTAGCAGTGATGATATTTTCAGTTTAGAAAATGAACCAGGAAAAACTCTTGTTGTTGGTGCAGGATGTATCCTTTCTTATTATTTAGTTATTTATAATTTATAATATACAAATTTAACTTTTATTAAGTCTTTATGTTATTGAGTATAACAAGCAAAGTATATTTCTTAACAAATGCATAGATATTGGATTAGAATGTGCAGGATTTTTGAATGGTTTAGGTTATGATACAACAGTAATGGTACGTTCAATTGTGCTTAGAGGATTTGATCAACAAATAGTTAACATGGTAGCTGAAGAAATGAAAAATCGTGGCGTTCATTTCATTTATCAAGCTAAGCCTAAGAAAATTGATAAACAAGCTGATGGTCGTCTTTTAGTTGATTGGGTTGATAATGTATGTCTTGATCATCATATTAGGATATATAAATATATTAATGTATAAGTCGTTAATTAAGTAGTTAATTAAAATTTGTCTCTTCTAGGAGGGAAAAGTTCATCAAGATGTTTATGACACTGTTTTATTTGCTATTGGTCGCCAAGCTCTTACAAAAGAATTAAAACTTGAAAATGCTAAAGTTAAAGTTCTCTCTGATAGTGGCAAAATTGACGCGGACAATGAGCAAACGAACGTACCGAATATTTATGCAGTCGGTGATGTGCTTCATGTAAGATATCAATAATTTATTTGAAATAACAAGTGCAATAATTTATTTTAACATTAATTATTAAATACTTACAGAAAAAGCCTGAATTGACACCCGTTGCTATACACGCGGGAAAACTCTTAGCTAAAAGATTGTTTGGTAATTCGAAGGAAAAAATGGATTATACAAATGTAGCTACGACTATATTTACTCCTTTAGAATATGGTTGCGTTGGACTTAGTGAAGAAGATGCTATATCTAAACATGGAGCAGACGAAATAGAAGTTTATCACGCATATTATAAGCCTACAGAATTTTTCTTGCCTCAGAAAGATGTTTCTCATTGTTATGTTAAGGTCATTGCATTTAGAAATGGTGATCAGAGAATTTTGGGCATGCATTTTATTGGTCCAAATGCTGGTGAAGTAATCCAAGGTTTTGCGGCAGCTATTAAGTAAGTTTTCTTTTTTTTTTTTTTTTTTTTTTTTTTTTTTGGCAGGAACGTCAGAATTGTACATTTTTAAACACGTAAACGAGTTTCAAGAATTTTTTAACGAGAAATCCAAAGAATATATAATTCATTCATCTGTAAAATTTGCTTTTTCAGAAGTAACATAACATTCCCAATACTTAAATCTACAGTTGGTATTCATCCAACTAACGCTGAGGAATTTACACGTATACATATTACTAAACGTTCAGGATTAGATCCTAAGCCACAAAGTTGTTGTAGTTAAACTGAATACAGTCTTAAAGGATGTACTTTTAGCTACTGCTATTAAAGAATAGTTTACAAGACGATTTACGATATATCTTTAAAGTGATCGATAATAGGATGGATATCTACTTAAATAACAAAACAAATGAATTGGATTTAATGCATTTTTTTTACATAAATTAATTAAAAAAAAAAAAAACAAGAAAAATATTGTTATTTTATATGACCATATATTGCAGTACATAAAATGTTATAAGAAATAAAACAACAACTTTATAAATTACTTTATACAATAAAAAAATATCTACTGTATAATGTTTATCGTAACTTTATCATTTTGTCTGAATAAATGAGAATGATTATATAACATTTTTTGTTTATTATCAATATCCTTTGTAAATGTTTTAATTTTATTAAATATTTTTATAATATTTATAAGTGAAAATTTTTAAATTACACGCTTACACATGCATTACTTCCGGTAAGAAAAACGTCACTTCGCTGCGTAAATTTCTTTCTTGATTTTCGTAGTATTTTTCAACTGTTACGAGAACTCAAATCAATATATTTCATGAAAGAAATATTTCATGAAAGATTGAAAATACGTTGTATAAACATTGTATTAAAATGGCATCGTCTTTTATAAATTCTGATAAAAAAACATCAATCAATCTGTCAAAGAGTAATACGAAAAAGGAGATATCAGAATTTAACATGTGCCCATATGTAGGTAACGCTCATTTCTGAATATATTATATTTATTTTAATTATAAAATTAATTATTATTTATAGAAACTACATTACTCTTTTGGCTTTAATCCAAACGTCCCTATAATAAATTTAACGACTAAAAATCGAACATTAATTGCGTTCGCTTCTTCACATATTGCAATGATATATGATTATAGCTCTAATGAAATGTTACCTCTTCAAGGTCATGTTAGTATAGAGACACGTGTAATTTATGAGATTTATCGCTTAATTGAATTAATCATAGTCGATATAATATTTAGAAAACTGCTGTTAGAACATTGTCAAGTTCGAACGATGGTAAATGGCTACTGACGGCAGATTTTGAAAAGGATTGTGCGGTAATTATTTGGGATACCGAAATCAAGTAAAAAATATTAATCTTTTATGAAAACTATGCTTGTCTATAATGCGTATAAAAACGTATATACGTGATTATTGTTAAGGATACCTATTTGCACTTTATTCGAGCCTCACGGTATAAATGGCTTGACAGCAGCACGTATCAGTCCAAATGCAAAGTACATCGTTACCGTTGGCAATGAAAAATTACAAAATGTTTATTTTTGGTTGTGGACATACGGAAGAGATAAACCAGATGGTTATTTTAATGGAATATTAGCTATTTCACATTTACGTATAAAATATTTATTAGATATATTTGTGTTTTTAGCAATCGCTGAATTATCGGAAATACATTTGGATAGAGTTAAAGAGATCAGTTTCGACAATGACTTTCCAAAACGATTTGCTTTGACTACTGATCATCACGTACTTTTTTTTACTTGGGTTTGTAATTCGAATTTCCAATACAATGAAGAGAATTTTCAATGTAAATTTATATGATTTCATCATTCATTAGGATCAAGATGGACTTAGCTATTATCGGCCCAAAATAATTGGAAAATATGGTCATTTTGGAATTTTGAATAGTTCTGTTTTTATTACAAAAACGTCGAATACGTTAACGGCAACAACTACCGGTAAAAAGCATTTGACTTTAGAAGTATTAAAATGATTAGAATTTCTTTGATCATGATTTGTTCTGCAGGCTTTGTATTAGTCTGGAGCCACGTTTATACCGTCGAGCATGCTGTAGAAGATAAAAACTTTAAAAAGAAGCATATCAAATCGATAAAATTACAAACTTGCAATATCACTGTAATTCTTAATTACGAAGGGTATCGATTAATTAAATAATAATTCTTCGAGCAAAAATTTAATGAGTTTTGGAGATATTTAGATTTGATCATGAACTATTTTTTCAATATATAGAATGATTGTTACTGGCAATTCTAATGGACGAATTAATTTTTACGATAATGAATTAAAACTTTTGTATTGGTGTCAAAATCGTGAACTGGAATGTATTCAATCGATCAGTTTCGATTTATGCTCTAAATTACTTGGCCCTGTACACATTATCAGTGAAACAGATAGTAAGCTTGACATGATATAAAGCTTCTTCTTTTTTAAAAAAATATTATATTTTTCAAATAGTCGAATTGAGTGATGGAAACAGCACGGACGAATTAAAAAGCGACATAGAATATGAATTTATGGAAAATTTTGTAAGCCAAGAAGAAAATGATACTTTTCAAGATGTAAAATATTTGAATGATAAGATGGATAAAAAATTGTCATATTTAACTGTAAATATAGAATCTATTCCAAAATATTACTACGACCAGAAAAATTCAACATACGTAGCTACCGACGCGACCCTACAACGTTCTAGATTCATCGTTAGAAATAGTTTTGTGTGTAAGTGTTTTTCATAAAAATAGTATATAGCGAATTGAATAAAATGAATATACATGCATATATATGTATATATGTATATTGATATTTGTCATAGCTACAACAAAAGGTACACTTGCTTTATTAGATATTGCAAATTTAAAATGCAAATTCATTTCGAAACATTATGCTGCCCATGTAACGAGTTTAGATGCACATCCGGAAAGGTATAGAAATTTAATTGAAAAAATATATTTTATAAAATGAAAACTAATAAATTCATTTACAGTACTTATCTTATCACGGGAAATAGAGAGAGTATTTTACGTTTATACGATTATGAGAAATGTAGCTTGATTATATCCAGAAAAGTTCCAGATCTACCAAATTTCGAAACGATTTTTAATGATCAAACGAAAAAGAATCAAATAATTTATATTAGCTGTCCACAAACGCATGAAAGTTTGACTGCCATTACTGCCCTCAAATATTCTCCAACATGTACGCTGTAACATCTTTTCAATCAACATTTTTTCTTTTACGAATGAAATTATTAATTCTAACAAATGCTAATGCAAAATTGTCTTTTTTCTCAGCTGATTTACTCATCTGTGGTATGGAAAATGGTACTTTATGGGTATTACATCCACTAACATTGGAATTGTTAGATGAATTTCCTTACAAACATTCGTCTCAATCTATTCGTATTGTTGCCTTTACCAAATGTTCGACTTACATGGCTTATTCCGTTAAGTATTTTTTCAGCGATAAATAAAATACTTACGTAAATCTTTATTTCATTTACTTTTTTTTTTTTTTTTTTTTTTTAGGATGATGCTCTATCTATCGTAGTATTCAAAAAAAATGATTCAAAATTCCTAAATGAAACTAATATTTGGAATTTAATTGGAAAATGTCATTCACATTGTTTACCAATCAGACAAGTGTTATTTGGACCTTCTATTAGAGACGATTCAATTCCTCGACTTTTCTCTTTAGGGGAGGATAAAGATCTTATCGAATATGATTTAAAAGTTAGGTAAACGAAAAATTATATATATATATATTTTTTTTTTAATATTTGCCATATGTAGAATATTATACGTATATAATAATATATCTATATCAAAACAATAGTGGACCATATCCGGATCCAGGATTAAAAATTTTACAGATAGATCGAATTGAATCAAAAGCTACTCCTCTGTACATGGAATGGTATCCGCAAATCGGAGTTGAGACTTTTTTTGTGATATCGAATTCTGAAGTAATTTATGAAAATTGAACGAATCATATATATATATATATATATATATATTAATATATTTTACAATTTCAGTACAAGTACAAATTATTAAATGATATAATAAGGATGATTCGTGGAACTTATGTGAACGCAACATTTGGGACGCCTGTACAACGTTTTAAAGTATCTGACACTATGGGATTTTCATTGATCATATCATTATAATTTTTCGTTTCCAGATATTAACAAAAGAAAATAATAACATCTATATGGTATTTTCAACTGATAAAGAAATAGGTCTACAAATTCTTCCTTTAGATGGCAATCCTTATACAAACATAGGACTTACTGGACATCCGCGTCAGGTATTTTATTATTTCTCTCTCTCTCTCTCTCTATATATATATATTTTTTTTTTATTGTACAAACTTTTATTAAAAAGAATATAAGCACATTAGATCACTGGATTCGCTGTGGATTGTAAAAACAGTATCTTATTTACTATGGGATATAGAGATTCTTGTGTTTTAATGTGGAAGATAAAATTCAGGTTTGTAGAAAAACTTAACTATACTTCAAAGCACCTCGTCAAATCTTCAAAGAAAAAATTTACATATTATTAAAAATATAAAAAGACTAGAGTATATGTTTGTTATAGATCAGTAAATATAATGAAACGCTTAGGAGGAGAAGGATTGTCTCCATTTTGTAGTTTCATAAAAGGTGGTAAAAATGGGTGGTTATTTAACGAAATGCAAGATTTATTCTACTACGCACAGATTTTACAACAAGGAGAAAATACTATCGAAACAAGAAAGATTTCTGATATGGCTTCTATTAAACAAATACCAAATTTAATGCGAGCCGTTGGTTATTTCCCTAGTAACAAAGAAGTACGATTAAGCGTTGATTTATATTACTTAACAATTAACATTTATCTATACTTTAAGCACAATTATTTGAAGATAATTATGTCTTAAATCTTTTAGCTGGAAAACATTATGCGTGAAGTATCCTATAGGAATTATGCGGAAACGGGACAATTATTGGAGGAAATTACTTTCGAAGATTTTGTTAAACTTTACATCAATCATCGGCCTGTATTTGGATATTCTATGAAAGAAATGAAAAAAGCTTTCGCAAGTTTCTGCGAAAAAGACTTGAGTAATGACGAAGATTTAATATTAACTCGAGATCAATTTATGAATATCTTATTTGGTACATACCCAGAGAATAATATCTTGGAAGATAAGAAACTTCTCGGTTAGTAATTTTAATTTCATTGTATTTTTTCCTATAACTTGAATTACGACTTCATTGAAAGGTGAACCACTGACATTAGAAGAAGCATATACATACCTAAAACTGCTTATCCCTTCGGAGGATGCCAATATAGAACATTTTGCAGATTCAAAAGGACAAATATCTACATCTATAAATTTCGATTTTCTACCATCGGTAAGAGTAACAATTGTACTGACTTATATGAATCAAACGCTATTAAATAGGCTTTCGAAAATTAATGTATTATTATTTTATGATACAGAGGATATCTTACAAAGATTTTGTCACGGTTATTTTGGGTGTTGATTTGTTGGAGAAGATGAGGGCTGAGAATAAAATTACGTGATGTTTGCCGCACTGCCGATACAATTTTTTTACTCAATTTTTATATACATTATGAAAGTTATCTAAGATAATAAAGAAATGATGGAAAAACCGTGTCTATCTTGCGTTACATGTTTCAATTAATTTTACGGGGAGAAAGAGAGGAAAGGACGATTGCACTATTTGAAAGATTTTCATTAATAAAAATATTTAAATTTGCAATCAAAATAAGCGCAGTATATGATCAAAGTTTTTTTTTTTTTTTTTTTTTTTTTTTAATAATCTTATTAAAAATATGTACGAGATTAAAATTTGTAAAACTGAAACATTTTCAATGACAATAGAAGAACTATCCCTTTCTTCTATATCCATTTCATAATACTGATCAATGATCTAAACATATTTTTAATAGTATTTATTTCGGATAATTTCGTTATGAGTTAAAGTCACTTCACTTTGAATTATCAAGTTAATTTTTTTGTGTTAATAAGAAAGAAAAAATTGAGATATTTTAATTAACATTAATCCGAAATGTTTTCAAAAGCTACGATAAAAGCGATAATACATCCAGGCATTAATGCGGCAGATTTCAAGAATAACTTTATGAAATGGACTTAAAGAAGTATAGGCAGAAATTTATTAAAAATTATATACTAACAATGTGCTGCATGATATTACACGATCAGCAGTCGTATGTCTTGTGCCATCTTATGCGACTAATTATTACACCGCTTGTCCCATTAGGAACGCAATTTCCTTATCTGAGCTACGATAGTTCTAACTGTAAGTATTGTTTTATTTGTTCATTTGATCTCGACACCTATAGCAACGCAGTGCCAGCGGTATGTCATTTACACATTTCTAATTTAAATGGAATATGCATTAATCAGGATTATGCCATTGCGAATGGATCCGCAATCTGTAAGAGAAACAATGTTGATAATAGGCCCAATAACTTTTGAAGCGCTGAATTAGCGTAGCAAGGTGTATAATTGCAGTGTCATCCATATCTGTAATGAAGAACATCTTTTTTCCTATCTTTTTTCTTTTTTTTTTTTTCTTTTTTTTTTCTTTTCTCTCTCCATACAACGCGTTACGCGATAGACTAGAAATAACGAAAGACCCATTTGTTTTATGAACCATATTTTTTTTTTTTTTTTTTCTAAAAGCGTGAAGAAACTATAAGAGAAAAAGTAAGATCAACAAATTTTAGACGACGAGAGCATCTATTTCTTTTCAACGTTAACGCGTTAAGTAAATAACATCAAAGAAACTTAACACATTAAATTATAAAATTGAAGCTATTCCAGCTATAAAATGGACCGTGATTCGTATCAATATCCCGACTTCACAACCGAGGTTCAACGTTTCATCAAAAACCAATAGTCAAGCACATGGTTAAACGATTGTTCGTACAATGGAGGCATGGACACCGCCAGCAGTGCCGACTGTCGGATCGGGCGCAACTGTAAATTGAATTCATAAAACACAGCCCTCCCCACTCTCGCGCGCGTGCTCTCTCTCTCTCTCTCTCTCTCTCTCTTCACATTCAAGAAATTTTGCATCCCTGGCGCAATGCAGTCTACAGTCCTAAAAACCGATGTTACACACCGCCTATCATCTAAATTGAAGTCTATACACGGCATTTCATCGTTAAAAGAAGTACAAACAAATGTACACAAAAAACCTTATTTCATTGTTATAAACTCTAGGGCATATTTACAATTATATACAAACATTCTTGTTATTGGCTTAAGAAAAATATCAACATGGAACAGCGTATATCATTTTTTGTTTTTTTGTTTTTTTGTTTTTTTTCTTTTTTTTTTTACCAAGAAGAAAGAAAGGTAAACGCTATGAGTACGTCTAAACTTAATTTTAAGTGAGCTTGGTATTAAGATTTAAAACGGTCACTCACAATATCCATGCTATCCTTAGAAGATCGAAGCAGGCACCGTCTATCGTTATCAATCGAAATAGTCTTCTCTATTTTGCACAATACCATGCTTTTTCCTACAGTCTGGACAATACCACTTGCCCTTAGGTGGCACCATAATGCCGACACACTCGAAATGAAACCACTCGATGCGACAGTCCTCGCCGTCGCAAGCGATCATTTCGGATACCTCGTCGTAGGGACATTGACAGTAACAATATAGATTAACTGGACGCTCTGTAATCGGTGGGTTGCTCTCCGAAACGTGGCTCTGCGATTGCTGTTGAATCGACATTTCAACATCGGAACCACTGGATTCGCTACTACTATCTGCCGGTCCCTCGGACTCCGTCGCGGATGTTGCCGTCACGTTCAAAAGCGATTCGGTATGAGTCTCAACGACATTCGACCTATAAGCCACAGTCTTTCCACCAAAAGATAATCGTTGCTGTAGAGGCTTGGGATTCGGTGCAGGTACGAAAGACGGTGCCTCGACGACCTTCCTCCATTTCATTGTCGGCTGCTTCTCCGTCTCCTCGTCGCTGGAGTCGCCATAAAAACGCTTTGGTATACGTTTCCTCTTCGATGATCTTTTGTTCTCCGTTTCGGAACCGCTACCACCGATATTCTGATTTGTATGAGGATGAGATTCGACCGCCGTTACAGCCGTTTGAATATCGTTCGTGATAAGATTCGGCGTCGACGATCTACCAAGCTGATGATGTTGATGATGGCCGATCATCGTTGCCGAGGAGACGGAGAAGTTTGAATTCTTCTGATAATACGCTTTAGGAATGTTAAGCTTCAATGATTCCACCATTGGAGTAGTAACGACGCGTTGCTTACCCCTCTCGCCCCGTTTACGTTTTTTCGTTTTTACTTTCTTTTTTTGTTGCTGCGGTTGATCCTCGACGCTGGGCGTTGGATTGGGCGATGGAGTAACACAACTTTCGTCCGTTATACCGTTGTTCAATGGAATTCCCGATTCCGTCGAAGCTGGTGCAACGGCTGCAAGCAACAACAGCTGATTTCTCTTTTCTGCCAATAATTTATTAGCAAGTTGCTGCGGATGCTCGTCATAAAAGTCCTCGTCCGTTAGGGTCTCGTCCGTTTCTAAATCCGATTCCCTTAACAATGGTTTGGGAAGGGAAATCGGTTCGATGGGTACGTCGGTTACATTGTCCACTTCGATCGGTGCTTCCTTATTTTCATTTTCTGCGGCACCAGGTTGATTCTTCTGATCAACTTCCTTTTCCTTCTTACGTTCTTTACGATTGGACGATTTACGGGGAGAACTTTCCGACGCAGAACTATCGGAATCGGAGCTACTACTGGAACTCGAGGAACTACCGGACGACGAGCTACTACAACTACAATTGGTACCGCAGGAACAGCTGCTCGAGTCGCTTTCGCTAGAAGAATCGCTCGAAGATGTACTACCATTTTGTTTCTTCTTCTTAGGACTCTTCCCTTTTTTCTTATTTACATCGCTCTCACAGCCAGTATTTTGTGCTAAACTACCAGCGGATGGGCTTCTTTGTAGCTTGTTGTTGGTGTAATCAGAGAAATCGACGTTACCCGTTCCTTTCTCATCTTCTTTAGCTACGGCTTCGGTATTTTTTTCTTTCTCCGACCATACGACGCAATAATCGTGATCGGCCAAAACTATACTCCTCAAAAATGCAACGTCTATTTCAGGTTCGGGTTCTTTGTTGGAAAGATTGACCGATTCCTGCATCTCCAAGCTGGCCGTATATGATTTAAAATTATCCCAAATGCCATCCATTATTTTCGCTTCTTGTTTCTTTTCCTCTTCGTTTTCCTCTTCATCTGCTATATTATCATTAGCTTGTAACGGTGATGCTGCTTTAGCGGATATTAAAGGTGACACCGTTTCCTCCGTGTTACCTCGCTCGGAGGTTACCTCATTTTTCTCCGCGCTTTCCTCATTCTTCTTGACATCGTCCTTCGCTTCTTCGGTTTCGCTCTCGCTATCGGAGGATAAATTGAGCGGTGGCAAATCATAAACATCTACCACCTTTTTTACAGTCTCCTTAACATCTTTTGTACCTTCCGAGGTGCTCAACGCTAAGTGATCCACGGTATTCGTTTTATCTTTATCAGATTTCTCATCGACAATCGAAAGCTGATTGTTCGTCGCATCTACCGTGCAAACGTCTACGGGTGGTGGCTCTTTATGACTTTCTTCGTGTTTAGTCAAGAGCCTTTGTGAGATGAAACGTTCGGAGCATTCGCTACAAGAGTACGGTTGATCTCCCGAATGTAATCTTTTATGAACTTTTAGCGCTACTGCGCGACTAAAGCTGGAACCACATTCTTCGCAAACGAAAGCCGTAGGTGGGATACAGAAATGATAAATATGCGGCCATTTCTTTTGTAAACATTTTTTACATAGAACACTTTCGGTGCCGTGCTTCCAGAAAAGGTGTTTCGTAATATCGGGCTTGTTCCTGTACGCGATGCCGCATCGATAACACAAATGATGAAGCTTGTGCTTCCATACGTGATTCGACAATCGTTGTTGATTTCCAGTAGTCTCCAAGCATACGTCGCAAGCATGATGACTCTTTCGTAAATGTACCATTAATCTGAATGCAGATGGAAGACTACTAATAGAACAAAGACAACATCTATACTTTACATTTATATTCGGAGAATATACGCCTGGACATAAATGACATAACAATTCACTGTAACTATAAAACGTTGATTTACACATTATACAAATTAAAATTGTCTTTTGATGCATTTTTCGATGGTGAGTATATAGTTCTTTGTGTATTGCAGAATTATATCTACAGTGAAAACATTCATATGTCCTAACAGTTTGAATATTATAGGTACCATTTGTGCTGCTGTACGTATCGAGATTGAAGTAATTCGTTTCGAGTTCCTCCAGAGACTTTTTAACTCTTACCGTAAATTGTTCCGGTTGTATAATTATAGCCGGATGCTGTGGATGAAATTTATGCTCAGAAAGCATATGTAATCCTAATTGTTTTCCATTTACAGCTATATGGCGTGCGTGATTGCAGTAGACACAAAACGGACTAGCTGCTTCTATACATTTTTTCAATAAGTCTTCTATCTCTGTACTATCTAATGTACCTTCGACATTAAGATCTATAGGTGGGACATCTTCTCCAGCTAAAACTATACCGTCGCTCGGCTGGGATGCTAATTCTGGAGCACAATTTATGGCATCTTTTTTCACATCATTATACGGTTCTGTTGTGCTAAATTCACCATTCGCATTTTCACCTATACCGAATTCCTCTTTCTCTTCGTGAACACTCGCATTTTCTTTCATTTCCATGCTTGATTTAGGTTTCGCCGCTATATCCTCAGATTGATCTAATTCATTAATATCATCTTCCGCATTACTATCTATTACAGCTAATTTATAGCTATCGGAATCACTATCGGCTTCGTTTATTTGATTACTTTCTACATTATCCTTATCCTTCTGTGTTAGACTTAAGAGCTTCTCTTCTGATGTTGATTCTTCTGCATTGTTATTCTCTTCGGAATCTCTACTAATATTATGAGTTTCTACATTTCCCGTCGAACTTACAGAAAATTGCGAATTCTTATTTGTACAAATTTTAATTACTAAACTTCTGTCAGACGCTGGGGCAGTATTAAACGAAACTGACGTTTGAGATTCTGTAGGCGGTGCAGCCTCAACATGTTTACTACCATCGTCGGGATATTCTTCCTTTGGTTGAAGATCTTGCTGTGATTCATGTTGGGGACTAAATAACGATCGACTAATTGGACTATGAACAGGACTCGACGATGAGTGAGACTCTAAGTCAAACTTTGTTTTAGATATTTCTTCTACCTTTTCATCTTTCTCCGCTAGATCCATATCTTTTCTTATTTGATGCTCAGAATTAATTTCGTGTAATTCTTCATTTGTCGTGGTTTCTAAAGGAATGCTATCCATTTTATTACATTTATTTTCAGTCTGTGATTTTCCATTACTAGTTATGTCTGCATCAAATAATATCATTGCATCAGTTTTATTTTCTTTTGGTATATCTTCGTCCTCCTCAGTATCATTTGTACAACGTGAAACCTCCATAATAGTTTGAGTCACACTATCATAGGGTTCAATTTCATTATTATTTTGAATTAAAGAATTCTCTGGAGATGCTTTTACTATAGAAGATGTATGATCTTCTTTTTGCTCTACTTCATTGCTACGGGAATCGTCAATACATTTGGATACCTCCATTATCGTTTCTGACACCGTATCCCTGGTTACATTAATCTCATCTTGTATATTTCCATCTCTAATCACTGTATCTGAGGAAAGTTTATTTTCATTAGATTGTGAAGTAAGTGCTTTTGCATTAACCTTTTTCGCATGTTGCTGACAAGAATTAGATATACTATCCTCCCCATGTTTATTCCTATTATTTTTAATTACTTTTCTTGACGTTCCTTTGTTATTACCATTTGCTGGTTTCTCAACGACAAACGTTGATACCGTTCCTGTTTGTACAGTCGTCGTAACAGGTACCACAGGATCTGCTTCTTTATTAGATTCAACTGCTAGAGCACAAGTATTTGCATGCGAGCCTGTTTGACATAAAGAGCAGACAGTTGTAGAAGCTTCCTGTTTAGTCGGGGGAGAACAAAAATGGTTATAGAAATTATCTGTTTCAGAGAACATCTTTTCGCAAGTGCAACAAACCAAATAACATGATCCTTTGAAAGCACTGTAAAAGTCTTCAACAGAGTTAAATCCCATTTCTGGTACACTATGTTTCTTAGATAAATGATAAGATAATCTTTCTGCTTGTCCAAACATTCCTAGACAAAACAGACATATATGGCGTTTATGTATATCCCTCATATGTAAAAACAAATTCCAATTTTCAAAATAAGTACCACAAGCTGCGCACAAATATACTTTCCTTGTAATTTTAAAGTTAGCAGCATGTGATTGAGAGGATGTTTCAGACGTGCTCGGTAATCCTTGCATCGGTGCCATGGCAGTATTACACACGCACTGACTTTGCTTTAAATTCGTGAAAGTAGAATTTGTAGAAGAATGACACTTAGAACACTTTAACTTTGAAGAAGGTTGAAGTCCCAAATATTGAGCATACTCTGTTATCTTCCCCCTTTTACTTTCGCTTCTTTTTTCTTTATTAATTTTTCCTGATACATTAGAATGGGATATTTGCTCTTGAGAAAAGTTTTTAGAAGCAACCGATTGTATCTCCTGAGCTTGAGCCAAGATACGTTTTTTAAAACCTTTGAATACAATTTTCGATCCAGTATTCCTACTTGGTGAATCTTTAGGAGTTACTGAATTATATCTATTTATTCGTTTCCCTTCTTCGATCGTATCGATATACACGTTATCAACAGAATGTTTTAGAGTATTGCCAAATGTTGGATCTTTGAGCTGTTGATCTCCCAAAATGCTCCACATGTCCATAATTTTACTCTCACCATCTTCATCTTCCATAATAATGCAGACTGCTAGAACAATGTTACCTGAAATATAATAATAAAATCTTTTAACTTTTATGGAAAATCTTTCTGATGTCATCCTTTATGTATATGCATATGTATATGTATATGTATATGTATATGTATATATGTATACATGTACATAAAAAAAAAAAAAAAAAGGTTAGAGAAATATACACAAATATTAATTAAGTAATTATTAACAATAGTATGTAGATAACGAAAGAAAATGACCAAAAATTATTATTTTTATCTGTACATTAAATTATCCAAGAATGCAAATAATATTAAATACATAACCTCATTCTTTCTACTTATTTTTTTTTTTTTCTTTTTTTTTCCTAATGAAATATTTCCTTAATAAAATTGTCGATCTAGAAGAAGTTAATGTAACGTTATATAGGAAGAAGATTATTTCATCATAGGATGAAATATATATCGTGTAAAGCTTAACATTAATGCACTTACAAATTCATCGTAATATTTAATAAGATTCTTAGATAATTATTCTTCAATTCAAGACATAAATTAATACGCTTGATAATTACTTTTAGAACATAATGAAGAATTTATTTCGATTAATCGATTACAAAATACAACTTAAATAGTAGAAGAAAAGGAAAAAAAATATATATATATATATATATATATATATATATATATATATATGTATATATATATATATAATCTGAAGATCCGTACCTGCATTAATTTAAGAACGCAAATGTTTACTCCAAAATACGTAAACTCTATCTCGTACAATATCTTGGATGAAAACATTATGAAGTCTCATACGTGATGATCCTGCATACTTTGATTTTCCCTCCTTGGCCCGTCTTCAGAGACGAAAGAGCGATCGAAGTCGCGTCAAAGATGAAGTACATCAACGTTATGTTTTAACGACGTGTTCCGAGGAGACAATGCCGTAGAGTCCGAGCGTGGCCGGTCGGCGAGATCGAATGGCAAAGGAACGGCGCGACTTTTTATTGCGTGTAAAGAGCTCAACTCGGAATCACTAACCCGGACTCTATCCACTTCTCGGCACAGACCTATTCAAATTCGTTCTTCGTGTTTTTCCTCGTAGAAATGTGTGCGATCGACTGTACGCGGATATTACGATAACGCTCGTAAACGATGATACAAAGCGTAGTACTATCCGTGATCAACCACGAACCGCGCCGAAAAGGTTAGTAAAATGGCGTCATATCAATCAGTACAGTCTCGTCGGTGCCTTCCAACACGTCCCCAGTGATGCCACCTTTTGTCATGTTCCATCTCAATCTCGAGAGCAGTTGAAAGTAGAGAAAGAGGGGAACGGTAACAACAGAGATAGATGGAATAGAGGGAGAGAGAAAAAAGGGAGCATGGAAAAGAGAAAAAGAGTGAGAGAGAGAGAGAGAGAGAGAGAGAGAAACGGGGAGATGTAAAATAAGGTTAAGCCGAATTCGTTTGAGATTGAATTATATGTTCTAATACGTCTCGAGTCCGTAGAAATAAAGAATTGATTGTAGATGTTTTATATCTGAGCACGAATTTTTCTGTTGCCTGGCGTACCACGGCTGTCGTGCAAAAACTCGATACACGTATCGACGGCATTTCTTGTGGACGCCCAACGTAGTATCCCGTACTACCACCTTTCACACGTTCTTCTACCCCATATAACCGCCCTCTGGTGTATTAGGAACATCATTTTCTGATTAACGAACTTTTTCATTCATACTTTGTCAATTTTCGAATTTGCATTGCGAACGAAGGATGCTTTTTTTTGCAAAACAATAACATATGTATAGAAAATAATTATAATGGTTTTCTTCAATAATGATATACAGTGTTGTGGATAAATCGATGATTTCTACAAAAAGAAAAAGACAGCAAAAAAAAAAAGGGAATACTTTCATATTGCGATATCAAATTTTGAAAACAATTGTAACATATTACATTATTGATAAATATAAATTAACACGAATTAATATCCCGACGATTTTAATTACAATTTATATTAATTTATATACTTCTTTTTTTTCTTTTTTATTTTTTCTTTTCTTTTCTTTTCTTTTTTCTTTTTTTTTTTTTTACATTCTATAAATCTTTCATCGTCATGTTATGAACTGACGATCAAATGCTCTTAGTTTTTCGTCGAAGTATGTCGCCATCTAATGTTAAAAAAATGAAATATGTAGAACATTTATATAATAATACATTGATGTTAATGTGTGCTATTACTCGAGAAATTTATACAACGAAATTGGCACGATATGTAACTTATTATATTCTTTATATTTTAATTGGATATTGATTATGATATTTCAACAATTTGTTTTTTAAAATGTACCAATAAATGAATCGTTTTAATGGAGAATCGCTCATTGGTCAATTTTACGAGTACCATTGAGTATCTCAAAATTTGGAAATCTATGTACATTGGAACATCTTATATACCGATATTCGAAGATCAGTGCATGAAATATTTTACAACCGGTTTTCTCGAGACTAGAATACCCGGCTGTATATCGTGGCTTTTTGGCGGGCGCAATTTCTTTGGCGGTTTCTTAACTCTTATCTTTAAATCTGAAGCATATATCACGTATAAATGGGTGATAAGGACGGCGGTAAGAAGATATAAGATATATAATATTTTTATATCACATTAATCTTTGAACATAAGTATTAATTGGTTATTTTTCATAAAGGACGCTTCTTCACCCGGTACCATAAACAATGTCGTTTTCTTATATCAAATTTCTGCTTATCGTACTCGTACAAAAATTAAGCGTCCAGGTTTAATTATTAATATCTCATGTTTCTAAAATAAATTTCTTTTAAGATATAAAAAGAAATATATGCAATCGAAAGATATCACTTAATCGTCCTACGCATATTTCTATAGCAATTAAATATATTGTAAAATTTTACATATTCCTTATATTTCTATCAAGTTGCTTTTAATAAATAATTTTTATTCTATATTGTTATATGTGATAGATTTTAGGATATATGTCTGATAAGATAAAGAATAAGATGGATATAATGAATATAGAATTATTAATTATAATTTTTGTCTAACAAGAGAATCAACAGTATTGTTTATATTTTTCTACTTTAGAAACTTTTGATGATGCAGTGGAAGAACGTGTTATTAATGAAGAATACAAAATATGGAAAAAGAATACACCATTTTTATATGATCTTGTAATGACACATGCTTTGGAATGGCCATCTTTAACTGCACAATGGTTACCAGATGTAACTAGACCAGAGGGAAAAGATTATTCTGTTCATCGTTTGATCCTCGGTACACATACGTCGGATGAACAAAATCATTTGCTAATAGCAAGTGTTCAATTACCTAATGAGGATGCTCAGTTTGATGCTTCTCATTATGACAATGAAAAAGGTGAATTTGGAGGGTTCGGTTCTGTTAGTGGAAAGATAGAAATTGAAATAAAAATTAATCATGAAGGAGAAGTGAATAGAGCCCGATACATGCCACAAAATCCTTGCGTTATAGCAACGAAAACTCCATCAAGCGACGTTTTAGTATTTGATTACACAAAACATCCTAGTAAGCCAGATCCAAATGGCGAATGTCATCCAGATCTAAGGTATATATTAATATTCTCCTATTTTATATATTCTACATTTAAGTTTATGTCATAATTTTGTATATTCATTCAGGTTACGAGGACATCAAAAAGAAGGCTATGGATTATCATGGAATCCAAATCTTAACGGGTACTTGTTGAGCGCATCAGACGATCATACAATTTGTTTGTGGGATATTAATGCTACTCCTAAAGAAAATCGTGTGATCGATGCCAAGACCATTTTTACAGGACATACAGCTGTTGTAGAGGACGTTGCATGGCATTTATTACACGAATCTCTGTTTGGATCGGTTGCGGATGACCAAAAATTGATGATATGGGATACGAGGTACGATTATTTATAATCATATAAATGAATAATGAATAAATAACAAAATTTTATTGATAATATTATGTATTTAATATATTTTAACATATAAGAAGAACGTGTATATTATTACAGATGCAATAACACTAGTAAACCAAGTCATACAGTCGATGCTCATACAGCAGAAGTTAATTGTTTAAGTTTCAATCCATATTCAGAATTTATTCTTGCCACTGGTAGTGCGGACAAAACAGTAGCGTTATGGGATTTAAGGAATTTAAAATTAAAATTACATTCCTTTGAATCTCATAAAGACGAAATCTTCCAAGTTCAATGGTCACCACATAATGAAACCATATTAGCAAGTAGCGGTACAGATAGGCGTTTGCATGTATGGGATCTTAGCAAAATTGGAGAAGAACAGTCTACTGAAGATGCCGAAGATGGCCCACCTGAATTATTGGTAATTCTATTGATTAATATGACTCATCATTATAAATATATCATTATAAATAATCTCATAAATTATTGTATATATATATATATATTTTTTTTTTTTTTTTTCTTTTTTTTATATATAGTTTATACATGGCGGACACACTGCAAAGATTAGTGACTTTTCATGGAACCCTAATGAACCTTGGGTAATATGTTCAGTATCAGAAGATAATATAATGCAAGTTTGGCAAATGGCAGAAAACATTTACAATGATGAAGAGCCAGATACACCAGCTAGTGAACTTGAAGCTGGAGCTTCATAAATCGGAAGAATAATTTATTATGTCATCTGACATCGAAGTCAAGTACTGAATAGTACTATTGACTATTGAAATGAACATTATTGAATCATAAACGGCATTAAAAATGGTGATTTATATATTTGTAAGATCTAAAAAAAAAAAAAAAAAAAAAAAAGCAAAAAAAAAACAAAAAACAAAACTGTGTGCTATAAGTGATAACATGGAAGAGCAATAATATTTCGGTTCTTCATTAATTTTAATTACTTTCTTTTTTTTTTATTTTTTTTTTATTTTTTTTTTATTTTTTTTTTTTTTTTTTTTTTTATGATTACATTAACCTTAATTTTTCACATCAAGATGTAAATCTATCGAATTTTTAAAATGCATATAACATGCGAAAAGTACGAAGTACTGATTCGTTGATTAAAATATCAGTACTGTAAATTTGTAAAAATGTTCTATCATAGGCTTACTGCGTGCATCAATCAAGAATTTATTTTTAAATTCTCTTGTATTAATCAATATTATAGAATGTTTTTTTTTGCTGCTCGTGTATCAATTGTTTTATGTAATTGTTTATGTAATTGTTTATTTGTACAACAAATATTTCAATACTTTCACGTGTTCTGTTTAATGATTGGAAGAATTTATACAACATTGTTATTTTGTATTTGCGCAAGTTAATATCTTGCTTTCACATTATTTCTCTATATACAAGATGTATTATTTACTTTGTTTCTTTAATAATACATGATATTAAACAGATGTTAAATGAACAAATTTATATTTGTCAGCAGTGAGCCTATCAGTAACAGCGTTCTTATAATTAGTAACTTGGGTTTTTGGGTAGCTCTTAGGTACATATGAAATAAATACTAAACATCCAGGCACTATGTCATGTCGCTAAATATAAAATCGAATTGGAACATAAATTTCTATGATAAATTACATTAGCGACAAAGAAATCTCTATTAAAAATTTATCAATTCGCGTTCTTTCAATTGGCACAAAATATTGGATATTACTAATTTTTTAGAATCTTTTGAACGACGTATTAATCATCTAAATAATTTAGTCCTAAAAATCCACCCTGTGTTAGATCCATGCTATAATAAGGATGTTGGGTAAAATTTATGAGAATGAGATGCTGCATAACATCCGATAATATTTGAATCGATTACAATTTGAAAGTCAATATGATATCTAATACATAAAATGTACATAAACAAATTTTTATATATCGTTTATAAGATAAATAGGTTTTAAAAGCACCCATTGAAAATTCCGTGTGATTTTCGTATTATTCGAAAAAGAATTGTTAAATATCAATGTAAGCTTAGAATAATTTATCAAAATATCGTTCTTGTTACACTTTCACGTGCGTCAACTCTGCTAGATGTTCCAGGATGTATCATTAACATTTTACATTATACACTTTCTTTTCATTATATATATATATATATAATTTTTTTTTTGGCACTTATTGTTAGTAGTAAAATTACGAATGTGTATAAGACGAAAAAATTGTTCCCCTATTATATGGTCGTGTTAGATAGTTCGTTGTATATTTGGACAAGAAGCGAATCCTCGTATTCGGCTTCAGGACTTTTCAATGATATCATATTTTCCGAATCTAAGTTCGTAAATCTGCAAAGGAAATTATATGTATTATAAATTTATCACCGAGTCTTCTTCGTAATCGTGATCAATTGAATTATTCGAAGTATTACCAAAACCTGTGTATCAATAGGATGTCGTTTATAGAACGCGACCTGTGTCGGCTATGCATGCAAAAATAAAAAAAATTTACAAAATATAAAAAAATGAACGTTCGCAAAAACGAATGGAACGTAAACACGATCAAATATATTGTGCGCAAAAATATTTTCAATTAAACGACAAAGATTTCCGAAAATTTACCTTTTACCTAAACTTTGTCGTTTGATACCATCCAGAAAATTGATTATAGAGGGTGTTAAGGCAGGACGAAATATCTGTGAGACAATAATATTATCGTCGATTACGTCATTATGTAAGTCATTATGTATAAAGAGATGACGATGCAAACGTTCTTACCGTAACGGGCGCACAGCGCATTTCCCGAAGGTCTATGTTCCTGAAGAGATCATGAATGAGAAGTTCTTCTATACTCGGATACCGATTTCTAGACTCATCAAATATTATCTCAAGTAATTCGATGACCTAAATATCATACTTTGGTTAATATCCCTTAATGTGGCAAATAAAATGAAAGAGAATAGAATCGCGCAATGCGCGTTTGCATTAAGGACAAATCTTACCTGTGGATATGTCTCGATATCCGAGAGATGCGCAGCGGTTGGCTTGAAGGAACATAATTCGTAACCGGCGCACATTTCGAACAACATGTGACCTGAATAGAGAAGAGAGATCTGAACATTAGAGGAGGGCGAATTTTTTTGCTTTATTATATCGATCGAATCGTTACTTTTACCAAAACATATCACGTCCACCGTGCTCGTTTTCGTCAATCGAGATGTCACTATAGGATGTATCCTGCTTTTGAAACCTAAAAGGGTGTTTTCGAGACCAGCGAGACGAGCAACGCCATTTTGTACAACGACGTTCCCAGAATGTAAATGAGCGACTACAGGAAATCCTCTTTCCTTAAGGAACACTAAAGCTTCCAATATCTGCCTACCCATCTGTTGGATCTGTGATAAGGGTAGACCTTTACCACGAGAAGCATACTTTTGACTCCAATCATCGTTCCAGCAATTCCTTTCGATCTGAGAACCAACGTGATGTCTTAATAAATTAAGAACATATATTAATATTGGACAACGAACGTCAAGAAATTCTAACGTCTATCGATAATTTCTTCCAAACTCACGCCATATATAAGATCCTTCAGGCTACCGTGATTGATAGGCTGGATTAAAACAACGTAATTGAGTTCCTCGTACTCGAGAAATTCTAGACCGAATATAGGACAAATGTATGGATGCTGTAGTGCGAGAAACAAATTATTTAATATGTCTTTCGTCGAAGGACAGATACTCAATGGACAATTTCTATTCAAGGGCATCAAAGTGATGAGCCTATCGGTTTTGAGCGAAGTATCTCTTACGGCGAACCAGTGCTTGTCCACTCTCGATCCTAAAAAAAAAAAAAAGAAAAAAAAAAGAAAAAACATACGGTAGAAAGAAATACGAAAGAATGCGTATTTTCAATGGAATGAAAAAGAAACGTTCAATTAGATGGATTTTCTATTACAGAATAATTCGCACGTAAAACTCACCGATGTTGTTGAGCTGCTTGATGAGAGTATATCGAGAGGTTCGTTGGATATAAGTCTGACAAATTGATAAAGCACGATCTCTGGATCTTTTCTCCATTTCCACGTATTCGCCGACGTCCTCGCAAGCGGACGGTCCGTGACCTAGTGCGGTGTAGTGGTGTCGTCCATTTCTACGCCAAATACAAACAAAATCCTGCTTAACCTCGTTTTCCTATGTCTTTTAAAATCGAACCTATGCGAACGAATATCCCTCGGATAAAAAGTATCGTCTGTTCGAACCTCGACGCTTTTATATTACGATACTTTTTTAAACATATACAATATCTCCGTGTATTTGATATTTTTTTTTTATTCATTTATACTGGAGGTACTGAAAGAGATTTAAATTCGGATAATGTTCCTGATGGAACAAAGTGATTATATCTCTTGGCTCATTTTCAGATGGAAATCATTTCCATTGGCAAAAGGTCGACTCTAACGATATCGTTTTTTAAAGTATCTTCCTCTTTTACGGTTATACATCCGTTATCAAGAGAGGAGACGTAGCTTGACCTCGTTCGATGAACCACTCTACTCTACCTTTAAGCTTACAAAACCTATGAATGTTAAATCAGCTAAAGGAATATTTGATGCTAGCCGCAGTTTAATCGGCTCTCGTCAACAAAAGTTCTTCTCTAGAATAAGGAGCACTTTTATAATATTCGCGTTGTAAAATAAAATAAAAAAAAAAAAAAAAAAAAAAAAAAGAAAAGGAAGAAAGAAAGAAAATGAAGAAAGATTTTCTACCTGTCCACTTCTTCATCGCCGTCGTCTAGACGTTTTTCTATTTCTATCTCTATGCTTTCGCTCGCTAATCCCGTTGGATCAGTTCTTAAGCGTTGCCAGAAGCAGATTAGATTTGCGAAGCAAGAGTTACGAAGTGGACGACGCGCATTATCTTTATTACTATGCCATGCTGCTCTGCGACTGCAAAGGTTTCATCCAATAAGAAATGGTCACACACATCGATATCATATTGTACTATTTTGAGCCATTAGATTATAAATATTTCAAATATATTAAGATCCTCGTTTAAGATCCCTCGATCATATTGATATACGAGTATTCCTTCGCGAGTAACGAAACAATGATCTATTATTAAATTCGTTTACGTTGTCGAATACTGATTAAATCTATCGATCGTTGAATTATTCGACGAGCTTTAAAACAAATACGAGTTACCCGATGGCTCGTCAATTCGATCGATGAAAAAACTAAGAAATATTTTAGATGACTTTAATTCGCTCGTTCGATAGATCGTTTTTCTTCGATATATATGCGCGTGATAAATTAATTGTTAACTAAAAAATATTGGATGTTACCTTCGCGATTCCGCAATTGGTTTTCTAAATATTCTAACCCTTGTATTTTGTTCGCATGGACGATGAACATTTTCCATGGAATATCATACGTTTATTTCTTAAACGTTAAATTTAACAAATTTGTCTTATGAATTAAATTCGAGGGATATGTAATATACAGTGCTAAGGATACGATTAAACTGAATTAACGATTGTATGATCTATTTGTAAACAATTATTTATAGTATTTATTTTGATGGGTTCTTCTTAGTATGGCAACGAGACGATCAAGGAAGAAAACAAACTTTGTACCAAAGGTATATATGTATAATCGATAAATGGATAGACACGGATAAATCTTCTTGAAATATACTTGAGAGAAAAGACAATGAGATCGGGGATGAGATGAAAAACGACGATAATCTCAATAGCTGGCACGATCTTCTAAGAATAAGCTTCTATCAGCTAGCGATTCGAACAATACCTTACGGTGTCAGGCTGTTATTGAATAACCAATACGTGGATCTTCCTATCCGATCAGATGAAAGGATATTTTTATTATTATACATTTTTAAGGAAAAATATAAACTAAACGAATTTAAAAAGAAACTATGCGGCAAAGTAAAGATATATGTACATATATACGAGTGATATATATATATATATATATATATGTGTATAAATAATAGGCTAAAGTGTAATCTCGAATCGAATGGATAAAAGTGAATCACCTTTATCATATATTAATACATATGTCCCAGGTTTGCTGATTCACACACGTGTTCAAAGAATCATTGATTTGTTCGAGAGACGATAAAATAAAAAAATATCAAAAATACGATAAAATAAAATAAAAAGATAAATACAGGGACGATAAAAAAAAGTTGGAAGGAAAAAAAAGGTTCAATCACCTGATTTCATTTTGATCTCTGCAACCTCGAGCGGCTGAGACACGACTGAAGAGTATCTTAGCTAAATTGTCAATTTTGTTGGTCAACTGATAGCCCTTTTCCTCTTCGCTCTCATCGTCCTCGATACTTGCACTTCTTCCACGACGAAGGACACCACGGGCAGAAACTATAGCTTCCGAATCGAGCTCTATGGCACTTTGAGTTCTGCGATTGACGGCACGTCGTTTCCGTCGTGTCCTTGGCCTCTCCTGCCAGAATCTGTCGTGTCCGGTGACATCCGATTCTCGATGACTCTCACCCTCATCCTTCTTGTTCAAACTTTGATAGAGATTGAACATCTTTCTCAAAATTCTCCTTAATTCTTCTGGATGGATTAAACGCCTTGGTCCCAGTTAAACTGAAACAAATTTCGAATTTCGCAATCTTCTTAATTATACTTTCCTTCTTTCTTTTTCCCTTCGATTCTCATTCAATTTTCAATTAATCCAAACGCGTGAGAACCTTTGCCTTTTTCTTTTCTTTTTTCTCTCTTAATCTTTTAATTTACGTATATACCTCGTAAAGTCGTTGTCTCTTTCTCTTTCTGTCTCCTCTCCCCCCCCCCCTCTCTCTCTCTCTCTCTCTTCGAGAATAAAATAGAATTCGTTTTATCGAGGACGGATCATATTCGTTTGGCCCTCGACACTGACCGTTACTGATCACCGTCCGGTCGAACGACGTTCCTCCGAATGTGAGAATCGAGTTGATGGTGCATGGAGGATACCGTGGGAATGCACCGGTTGCACTCGTCACGAGAGCCACTCGTGCAGTGTCGCCGGGCAGCGAGGGTGGACGGGCACTGAACGACGCGAGCTCGCACCCCCGGCCTGACACAGATTTGCCAGGGCAAGTACTACTTTTTACCCTTGCTTTCTGCGCTCGCGCCGATCGCGGTAACAGAGATCGGAAGGTAACGTATACGTTTGGGGCTTCGGATGCGAATATAACCGAATAAAGAGACTATCGACGAATCTCTTCCAATTCTCTCTTTAGATTTTATACAAACATATCGTATCTTTGAAATTTTATTTCTTTTTTTTTTTTTTTTTATACAAATTTTATACAAACAATTCGATCGATTTGCATTACCATCCGTGGTTGCAAATTTATTATCAGGAATGTATGATACTCGTAGAGTGCATTCATCCTGTTGCATTTTCAGTATTGTAACGTATACACATATACATATGACATACTTATCTATACACACACACACACACAACTACACACAAAAGTATGTATGTATATATATATTGTAGGTATAAAGCAATTCGATCGAAGATGAAAAAAATAAAAGTAAAATCTCATGTGAATATCATATCATTCGTAAAAAAATCTTTTTAGGAATTCCTTCCTATCTGCAGATAGCGAGAAAGTCGTCGATAGGAAATGTTAGAAATCCAATTATACATATTTATTTGAAATGTTATGCATATTTCGGATTCCTTTAACCTCTATGTTGAACTTGAAGACCGCATGGCAACTTTAATCTCGCTTTGCATTTTTATGGCTGCTTTCAAGGACGATTGAAAAAATTTAAAACGACATACCTTTGTCGATCTTTCAAAAATCTCTAAGATCAAACGATAAAGGGAATTCAACTCTATTGATAGTCTCTCTTTCTCTCTCTCTCTCTCTCTCTCTCTCTCCCACGCTGCCCATTTTCATATACGAATAAAATATTGCAATAACGAAGTAAAGTTCCAAAGGATTAATATTTAGATATTTATTAAAAATATAAAAATTTCTTTAAAGCAAACTTTTGATAAAATTTAGCTTTCACTAGATCGTTCTTTTGCCAACATCATTTGGTAATGTAGTGGCCAACTTTCTATTGAACGTCCTTCATATACCTACAATTACATTAATATATCCTTGACTTAGTATAAATGCAATTATACATATAATATAAATAATGATATGCAAAAGTTATATACGAATACCCGTGACATAAATTCTAAGATATCACGACGAGATACTTCGTGTTCGGCACGGGGACCCCATTTATATTCATATTTTTGTGAATCTCCTTTATATATGGCCACTTTTTCAAGGTATTGTTGACCCACAAAATCCTTAAGAAAATATCGTTTATCATTAACATCATTAATAAGCCTGTTCATAATTAAGAATATAATTTGTTTTACCATGGTAACTAATTTTTTGACATCTCCAAAATAATCATGCTGAAAATCATCTTCCTTTATTATTTCCAAGTGTCGTAAAAAATCCCACAGTGTTTCTGCAACATTCAGGTTTAAGTAAATATTGTATGAAATTTATTGCAGATGCAGAAAATCCAATGCTAATTCATTATTAACCTTCTGTACATGCATCTTCGTACATGAATATATGAGCAAGTATTATAAATAAAAGAACTTGTTGAGCTTTTATAGATTTTGTAAACTTAAGATGTGGTATGCTGTTTTTGATTTCATTTACTAATATGTATTTGCCATTACCAATGTCTACCAATTGATATCCAAATACCTTCCAAGGAATGCATGTAATATTTTAAAATTATTCCATGATATTATGATATATTTATAGAATATCATTTTCAAGAGAATAATATACATGAAACATTATATGATATACCTGGGATAAAAGAGACTTAACTCTTTCTATTACTTGACGAAAGTTCTTTGTAGTTCCTCCAAGAATATTTTTAATAATATGTATTTTTTGTATAACATGTTTTTTCTTTTCCACAGTAAATATATAACGTATGACTCTTCCAGCTAAATCTATCTCTTCTTGCAAATTTATATTTTTGGAATCTGTTCTTAATCTTCCATCAGACTCTTCAGAGTGCAAACTTGAGCTACCTTGAGAAAGAGCATTACGGCCACTTATTCTAGCATTAGAAGAAGTTCCATTTTTCTTTGCTTGTCTTTCACCAGTACTCTGTGACATATGTCTACGTATACCACTACTAGTACTTTGATATATATCCTCATCGTCTTCCTCTTCTTCGCTAATATATTCATTAAAATTTCTTCTTGTTAAAGGACGTAATCTATTTTCTATAAGAAAATTTAATTTTAATAACAATAATTAGCTTATTTTTTTAATAATTATTATCATACGCACGCATCTTATAAAAATTTAGATTTGATCTTCTACGATTTCTTTTGATCCTCGAAAGATATTTGTGTAATGTTAAAATATTTCTGTTTAATAATTATTTATTAATCGTTATTCCTTACAAAAGTACGTGTCTTACTAATGCGACAATGTAACGTTTCAAAACAATATTTCTATTTATATTTGACGTTACCGATAATTCGTTAGAAACAAGTTGTAGCGCCACTAGTAGCGGGAATTGAAATTACGTTTGACGAAATCACTTTATCCATATAAATTTTCGTATCTGTAGGTAAGTAACATTTCATACTTTATCGGTAACGTTCGATTGAAAACGCAACTTATCAGTAGAAAGCTTTTCAAGTTCCTGCGATGGGCAACTAGGATTAAAAAAAAAAAAGAAAATCTTAACGAAATACTTGAAATGTCATTCTTCAAGGGTATAATATTCAATTCAATAATGAATATTTTATTAGCTGCCTAACAATTATTAGAAGTAAAGAATCGTTAAGAAGAGAAGAATAATATGTCAGCGATGAATTCTATATTTTTCGTTCAATTGTAATATCACATTATAGTTAGAAAGAAATTAGAGTTACGTGGTTATTACAGGAAACAATCTTTCTGTATAAAGCGAGAGGAGAATTCAGGGAAACTTGTTTCAATGTGAACGGTTGCACCTGTTCAGCGGTCCGTTCATTTCTCTCTTGATGACAGCCAAGGAGAATCCGACACCTCGTGTAATTCGTCTTCTCTTAACAGAACAATAGAATCACTAACAAATTCTCTCTCTCTCTCTTTCTCCCTCTGTCCCTGTCTCTGTCTCTCACGCTTGGACATTTTACGAGCAAAGCGAAAAAAAATGTTGGCAATTTGTTATCGACAAATATCTAAGATTTATTTGATCGCGACTTGAAAATAATGAGAAAAAAATGTATAGTTTTTGTCCTGTATCCAAGACAATTCGATTTGAAGAGAGCAATGATCATCGGTCAGCTAAATAGAGCCGCGTCTAAATTCGGATGGCAGCTGGTGCGACGTTGGTAAAACAAAGACAAGTACAAATAAGAATAGGCGAGTCTCCAAACGAAACTTGATTGACATTTCGTTTAATCTCTAATTACATTAGAGATTAACATTTTAAAGTTACAATTACGTTTTCTCTACGAGAATATATTTATAGTAAGGGAAAGAAAAAAAAGAAAAAAAAAGAAAATGTTAGTAAAGAAATCTATGCTGTTAATTGGTCGAACCAAACGACATCGTTTAATTAGCACGAACGAGTGCAATTATTAAAAAGAAAACGATCGAGTTATAAGTTCGAATTACGTCGATTATTAACGTCGTTCTACAAGTTGGCTCCTTTGGTCTGATCCAACGAACGATACCTTGTTGGAAGTAAATGGCGTAACGAAAACGGTGGTTCGATATAATCACCTAATTGCATGCTGCCGAGCAGATAAAGCGCACCTCCGAGTGTTCCCTCGCGCACGGTCATCGACGTTACCTTCTTCATCGTCCCGATAATTGATCAGATTTATTCTTTTCTCCGATGAAAGTCAATAGATTTGGGTCGATATTGGGCACGATTACTGTTGAAATATTTCATTATTACGTTTATTACGTAGCAGCTCGTCAATTTGCTAGTTTCGATAATCAACAAAATTCCTATTCGTAGAAAATTCTCTTATCAATGAATAAGATTAACAAATACAAAGAGGAACTGGTCGCGTTCGTCGAGTTTCTTCTCGACGAACGTGATCGGAGCTTGAAAACGGCGTAACATCGAGGAGAGTAATTTAACGAGGCAAGTCTAACTCTCTGGCGCACTCTTTTGAATAAATTCCGCTAGACGTACGGTACGTTACGGTGCATACAATAGTACCTACCAAGATAAGCGTCATTGTTCGTCATCGCTGATAAAAACTAGTTACGCCAAGCTTGGACAGCGTGCAACATTGTCTCGAAGCGAAACGCATCGTCGTGCTCGCCGTCATCCTTCTCTCCTTCTAACGTTACGGCCAGAGCACGTAATTGTGTATCTGCCATAAGACGCAACGTGCATGCGACTCGACAATGAATTATACAGCAAGTAGCCGTACATGGACTTGTGTGAGGAGTGAAAGAGTGAGATAGGAGATAAATAGATAGATAGATAGAGAGAGAGAGATAGAGAGAGAGAGAGAGAGAGAGAGGGACATTGGCATGGAAAGACGCCACGCGCGAAGCCAGTCTCGTGCGTTCGCAATGAATCTTATTTGCAAATGATATTACTTGTATATCTTCTTAAATTGTCATCGGGTTTCTTCGTAGATCGATATTCAATATATTATGATGATCCTGCATAAATATAGATTAAATAGTTCGTCATTGATATCGTTTCCAGTAGAACGCGTCGCATGCGTTTCACATTATTCGCGTGCGGTATGCGTGTACATACGTGGACCGCGTGCGTTTTCGAGCTTACACACATTCCGAGGGTAGTAATTTCGTGCCTCTATTGGATCCCCGTACACGCGATCGTAGAATGGAACACGAATCTCGTCGATTCGGCATTACGCGTCGCGTAATGAGAATTGTAATTTGTGCATACATCGCGACCGATGCGAATCTAATATGTATTCTAGACCGCTCGTGGATATTTCGTCCACGGTGTGCGACATGAAACGAGATGGCTGAGCGAGATGCATATTAACGCGATTAATTAGAAACGACGAAGGTATCCTTTGACGACAATGATAGACAAGGAATCGACGTGATACGACAATGGAACATTATCAGGATGTATCGAAAGTTAAATGAATAAAATAATTTATTAAATGGCAAACACTTTTTAAATATTATAGATAATAGAATACTCGCGAAATATCATTATTTTCGCGCAATTAATCCTACGTCGGATCGTTAAAGTTACGTTTACAAAAGTATCTACGAAAAAGGAAAGGAGTTGGGTGTGTTCGATTTGATCTTTGAAGAAGACAGAGAGAAAAGAAGAGGACCGGATCCCCGAATATGGAGCTTCTCTTCTCCTACTGGTACCTCTCCTGGCCCCTCCAATAAGGCTTAATGGGGACGGACAAGGAACGAGTGCGCCGCCTCGTTTTGTGTGGTCCAAACGAAGGATCGTCGAGAGTGCCGAACCCTGGGCTCATTTTTATTCCGGGGAAGCTGTCCATGGACGTACGTCGGACGTTTCTCAAACACCCTGTACACGCGTCTTCTCTCGTGGCGTCGTCTCTTTCGCGAAAGAGAGAAGCCAAGATATAGCTCTGGCTCTCCCGTATGCGAGACCCTGGCGCCGCACTGTCGCATCCTATATACAGAATCTCTCTCTCTCTCTCTCTCTCTCTCTTTCTCTCTCTCCCCTGTGCATGTACCTATACAGAGAGACGGCTATGGTAAGAGAAAGAGAAGAAGAATCGCAGGGATAAATATCGACGATCTTCAAGAACGAAAAGACCAACAACACTGACGAAGTTTAGAGATCCTTTGGCTTCCAACTTGTGTGGAAGTACGTATGTTCGAGCGTATAGGTAAGGTGGATGATATTAGGTTTCTTCGATATCTTTCATTTTGAAAATAAATTACTTCAAAATAATCAACGATATAATTTGTTATACAAACTGCTCGAACGTTTATATATTTTATTCTTTAAAAGACTCGTTATTTAATAATTTAGATAATGAAATTAAACGAATAGATGATATTTATTTGTCCGATAACGTTTCGTTATTTCCAATTATGAGATATAACGTAGATAAATCCGATCCAGAGATTATATACGAGTGACACACGTGAATCAGTGAAACGAGAGGGACGCAAAGACGCATCGGTAATCGGTGCAGCATCGGTTTCAGCATCGGTTTCAGCATTCTCATGGCTCCTCCCGTATCGTCGTCGCCGGTGCTGCATTAATTAAGCGCAGATGCCGATGCCTTGTCACCCGCCATTTGCCATTCGCATTCGCGTTTGTGTGTTCGTTCGGTTGGGACGGCACCTAATTCATCCTCTCGTGGTCCAACGTTCCTCCCTGTACTTCCCTACTGCCCTGTGCATCCTCTACGAGCGTTAGCCCTGTCTTCTTCGTGTTGTGTGAGTCCCCCTCCCTCCCTCCCTCCCTCTCTCTCTCCCACCCTCTTTCTCTCTCTCTCTTTCTCTCTCTCTCTTTGCTTTCCACCGTCTTTCTCCGCGTATCTCTCTTTCGTGCTTAGTGTACGCGCATTCGCATGCATGTGTTCGCACGAATGCCTGCGGTTGCAGGTACGGATTGATCCTAACGCACTCTGTTTTTACAATTACCGCATCAAAGGACCTTGATATAGATTCGACGAGACACCCCAGCTAAATGAATTACTTTAAACTTTGATAAATTCATATTTAATTCTTTATTACGATTAATATTATATGTTATGTTTCCTCGTATAATCTATTTATCCCTTTAAATATTTAACATATAATATTATTGAAAAAAATCTATATAATTTACAGGTTTATTAGTTTGGCTTTTCGTTCTATTGAAAATACGTTCAAAAAATGATCTTACCGTGGAAAATATTAAAGTGGGGGGATATTCGAGTAAAGGACGACGAGCCGTCCCTGTTTGGGCGTGTACGATATAACTTTGAGTGTTAACGCGTGTGTGTGCTCGCGCGAATTCGTACGAGAGAGCCGGCCGCGGTCATATACTCGAACGAATTGGTACCGGGTTTCGTGCCTACGTCGCGAAACTGGTTATGTACTTAACGTGGGATAAACGTCGGGGACAGGTGTCCCGGAACGACGTTCCTCGATACGAGAGACGGCGGATCGTCGATAGTAAGTAGCCTGGGAAGAGAACGCGGAAGGATATCGATTCCGGTCGCTTTCGCTCGATCTTTTGCTCTTTCGATCAACTCGGACGCTCGATCATCGCCGGCGCTACGATTTATCGCAATTTATCGTCGGATCGATTCTCGCTACTTCATCGAGGCAGCTGCTCCTTGATCTTGATCCTTCTCTCTCTCTCTCTCTCTCATTTTTTTCTTTATTTCTTTTCTTTATTTTCTTCCTCGTCTGCTAATGAGAAACAGTTCAGTCATGTACTACTACCTACCATTATTCATTCCAGATGAATGACTTATTCCGCTAAAGATCATCTTGATCGAATAAACAAAAATCAATTTACGATACTCTCTATTATTTTCATTTTCATATTTATATAGATGCGCGGCAAACGCGCGATTAGAAACATCTCGGTAATGTAGCCTTTGAAAACTTATATAAAAAGGGAAAAAGGAATGGAATGATAACGCAGGATAATTCTCGAAACGTTGCCAGAATGACATGTACTTAGTTCGAGGAACACGCACTCTGTGGTACTCTGCGGTCGGTGGTTAATGCAGACTCCGAAGAGGAACCTTCGAGTTTCCAGGATTCTGGCTACGAACCAGATTCTACGGTATCGTAGAGTCTGGCTCTTCCCATTCCTGACGGGACCGAAAATGTGCCGGGGGATTGTTTTATGGTCGAGCAAAAATATTAAGGCGATCGTTTCGACGTTGTCCATTGTTTTTAAGAGATAGAACGCTTTTGTTCGAGAACGAAGTGTATCCTACCCAAAACGAAACTTCCATTAACTATACCTTTTCTATGAATGTTTCTTCTTTCTTTTTTTTTTTTTTTTTTCCAAGCGAACGGAGCAACATTTTATCTTCGCATCTAAGAGTGAATTAATTAATTTATCTTGATTTAAAAATTGTTTCTTTCTTTTTTAGATCTTGAAAATTGTAGAATAAACGTACGTTATAAAATACGATTATACGTGTCTACATATGGTCGTATAAAGATCGTTTTATTAAAACCGCACCCCCACTCTCTCTTTGATGTTGTTTATCCGGTTCGCGGTGGCAGACTTTGGTATTTAAGACTATAGAGAGGAATCACGAGAAAGAGAGGATAGAAGGAGAGAAATCCGCAGAACGTTTTGCTCGTGGACGCATCCGTGTAAATCCATTTCGTGAGTATATCCGTGCAAGCCGGGCGGTCAGCTGGCGCCAACACCCTAGTAGCTTCCTACCGGAGTGTATTTCGCCTCATTAATCTTGCTTTATGGTCGCCGCCGTACACCTAACTCCCTCGCCTCTTTCACTCTCCTCGTTGATTCAGAGCCGTGAAACAACGCGCCACTAGGATCATTCCTATCGGCCTTTCTCATGAATATGCACCTACATGTTTCCGAATAACACACATACACACACACACACAGAGAGAAGGGGAGAGAGAGAGAGAAATAAAAATGAATCGTTATTTCTATTCGATCAATATTGTACGATAAAATTTGGATAAAAAACAAAAATGTTTCAAACATTTCAACTTGGAATGACTTTTTTAATTCATATCCGGAAACCTTCGTAGACGGAGATATTTTGTTCAAAAAGTAGTTTGAACGTTTACCGCTTTTGATACCTTCCAACGTTGGGTTATGTTAGAAACTTTGATAAGAAGTTACGATCGAAGACATCACGCTCGACGAATAAAGATATAAGCGCAGTAACAAAGTAACTCTATTTTCTTGACTCGTTCAAGGTAAACGTTAACCGCATAGGAAGACGAACGGGTGAGATCGGGATTGGGATATTTACCATCTAGTAAAATTTTCTACGGCTTTCGACAGATTACCGTGAAGGATCAGTATTGCACGGAGTTACATATTGCTTAAGGAAACATGTTAGAAAAGGGAAAAAAGGAAGGAAGGAAGGAAGGAAGGAAGGAAGAAAGGAAAGAAAAAAGAGAAGGGAGTTTCTAACTCGAGGCTGTTGCTACTAGTGTTCATCGTTGAGATCCCTAGAACGCTTCCGCACAATAGTCGTAAACGAAGACACGAGAGAGAGACAGAGAGAGAGAGAGAGAGAGAGAGAGAGAGAGAGAGAGAGAGAAAGAGAGCTCTATTCATCCCGTGGGTCCTTGTGTTTCAATTACACGCGGATGGCTTGGCCCTGGTTCTCGGCCCTGACTCGACTGCGACCCCCCTCGTATCACCTCGGAACTTTGCCGAGGCTTTCCTAAGAGTCAAGTTTCTTCTTCCTTCCTCTACTATTTCGCATCATTTTCCTTCTCTACCTTTCTTTTCTCGATAGGTCGTCGCGACTTGCAAGGTCGGATTCATCAAGAAGCTCCTACACTCTACACCTACGCGAACCACACAACGATATCTTGATCTTTATCTTCTCTTTTCTCTCTCTCTCTCTCTCTCTCTCTCTCTCTTTCATCCAGTCCCTTCAGAACGCTTTATATCTTTCTACCTCGACGACGAAAACTACGACATCGTCGACGGCGATGAGCAAGAACAGAAGCCACTGACGCGAATGAATTCTCTTGGCCCTTCATCTTTTTCCTCTCTCTCTCTCTCTCTTTCTATCTAGGTATCTATCTTCTTCTCTTAAGTCGTCTATCTTTCAACGAGGACGAGAACCCTCTTAGTATATCGGGGAGTTAGAAAAGATTCTTATTCTTCTTGAAAATATGATTGATGCTCGAGAGACAAAGGTGTAGAAAATTGATTTATTTATTTAGTTTGAAAAGGTAGAAAACACGAGCGTGTCGAGTATTGTCAATTATTCAAATATCTGTCGAAGGCACATCCTGTGAGTCGAGAGTGGCAATTATCATGCCTACGGGTCATACAGATCGATCGTTTCGACAAAGCAGATGGCATCGAGGAGAAACGACGCGACGTTCAGCAATGAAAACGCGCGCTGTTTGCATCGAACATTGACAATTAATCTTCCTTTTCTTTTTCCTTTTACTATCGAGGATTTACGATTTACAATTAACCCTTCAAATTTCATTGGATTATTGGATAAGGTTCGATTCAATTATTTCATCGTTCTTTCGTCCAAATTTTTGATAATATTTTGATTTACGTAATAATCGTAATGACATTGTCAAACGAGATACTAATAAATTGACCGACGAGCAATGATTTCTTGTAAATTATATTAATATAACAATTGTTTGCTCGATGTAAAATAACAATTGAAGTTATGATTAATTTTATTAATTCATTCTTATATATATATATATATTTTTTTTTTTCTTTTTTTGAACATCATATATATAATACTATGAGATTTCAAAATAAATTCGAAACTTTAAAACGTGGCTTACGTCGGCCATGCAGGAATTAGTTGTATCATAATTATTATGCAGTAGAATAGTCGAATGGTCGGTTGTAAAAAATTATTGAACAATAACGGTCGTCGTTTCTCCTTCGATTTTACGGCTTCACCGATTCTCTATAAAATTTCTGGGATAAGAAAGGTGATTATGCTTTTCGAAATGGTTAAAATAAACATGGTCGAAACGATATCGAATAGTCCGATCTGGGAAATAAAGATGTAAGTCTGACCTCTATCGGGTTTATACGTTTTATCGTACGTCTCGGATGAAATCGATCGAATGTCTTAATAGATCAACGGAAGATTCACGAACTTGTCGAATTAAAATTGTTCGTAGTTTCTCTTGTGACAAGTGATATCTGTGGCAAAATTATGGCGAACTAATGAAAAAAGAACAAAGAAGAAATAATGATGAATCGAAAGGAAAATAGAGAAAGAGAGAGAGCGAGATGCAGAGTGAAGGGGAAGGGGGAAAGAGAGATGGAAGGAAATAGGGAGAGACAGAGAGAAAGACGAAGAATTGAGGGAATTGAGCCAAGATATACCAGCTGCGACTCTTTCGAGATATATATTTTATTGTCTTTATAAAAAGCTTAGAAAGTCGTTCGTTCTCGTTACGTACCATAGATGGCTCGATCGTTTATCGATCGGTTCATAAAAAAAAAAAAAAAAAAAAAAAAAAGAAGAAATGTAATAACTCATTATATCGCTTATTCCGAAAGTTAACGTATCGATAAAAAAGAATACGAGTGATTTTTATATCGACCGTTTAATGTTTCCCACGCGTCGGAAAGAAGATATATAGAGGATATACTCGCAAAAGGAAAAGAACCGAATTGAAATTCGTGCCGATTCATTCATTTTCACCCTAGTGTGTGTGCGTGCGCGCGTACGCGTCTACACGTAAATACGGGGTCACGTGCTTGACGGAAATGGACGTACGAAAGGAAATTGCGATTTTAAAAAAGGTATTGTGTATTCTTCTATAGATTTTTATTCTTCTACGTAGAGGTGTAAATATGTAAGTGATTTTGTCCCGGTCGTACGATACGAATCAATAAATAATAAGTTTGAAATTTCATTCGAAGCGAAGAAGAGGTGTCAAAACTGAACGTTCGTTCGATCGATCAATCGATCGATCGATCTCTGTTCGTGTTAGATCGTTGAAGAAGTGACCAACACGAGTTTGAGAGAGTGAGGGGAAAGATCAGGTTTAGGTTTTTCTGTTTTTCTTTCGTTTTTTTTTTTTTTATCTTTTTTGCTGTTAGAAAAGAAAAGAAAAGAGAAGAGTAGGAATGGAGGGAATGTAGGGTCAGATGCAAGGTTCCAATTATTATTCGCGGTATGTAACCGTCAAAAATGAAGTAATGCTTATAAAGACGGGTAAATGCAGGTGCGTTGCACGTTAGCAGGTGCGTACTTCGGGAATGGGTCGGTTCTTAGGGCCACTTAAAGTTAAGAGGCGTGCACGAGTGATCCGCTTCGCGTGTCCTTGCAGCGTAAACGCATAATCGGACTCTGAGTGTATGCGCCGACTCAGTCTATGTTCTTTCGGTCTTTCGTGTCACGAAACCGTGCGCACGCATATCCACCTTCGTTCTCTTAGTCGTATTCTTCTTCGTCTTCTCCATGTACTCTTAGAGAACACGGAACCGTCACGAAATTCTCTGTCTCTCGGTTCACGCGATCCTTAATGATCTTACTACAGCTGCCGCGTTACGCTTTGATTCTGCTGCCACAGGGAGAGAGAAAGAGAGATGATGTATGTGATCAATAGAAAAAATAAAACGAAAAATAAACATAAAACTCGCTCGTTCTAGTTACGCCGGTGGAAAATCGAATCGGTCGACCACTCTCGTGTCCGTCCATTAATTTCATATAAAGCTTGACCAGCGTCGATTACTCGTCGTTTATTGAAAAGGGTCAAATCAATGGAATATGCCGATAAACTGAAAGAAAAACGTCGATGGACAAAGAAAGAAAGAGAGAGAGAGAGAGAGAGAATGTTCAAAGAGTGGAATCGTTGTAATCGAGTTTTCGAAAGTACGTGCACGAGTCGACGAGAGAGCGCGATCGGTGTCGTTCCCTTAATTAGCCGGGGATCGTTTTCGCTTCGTTTCGCTTCGTTTACGAGAGAAAGAGAAAGAGAAAGAGAGACAGAGAGAGAGAGAGAGAGAGAGAGAGAGCGAGAGAGAGAGAGAGAGACAGCGCGTGGGTGAATGTGGCTGGCGTGCGTGAACGCGAGAGGAGGATACACACGCGGCATATCGTCGGACAAGGTTATCTCCTCGGATCCACGTTCGGTGTCGGTGGTAGTTGGAAGTTGTTCGGAAACCGGTAGCTACTTGGCCGCCGTACGGTAGCTGGCCTCTAGTTGCCGGTTAGCCGTACCCAAAGCACGCCGCCACCACCATCGCCATTTCTTCTTCTTTTTCTTCTTCTTCTTCTTCTTCCCCTTCTCTTCTCTTCTTCTTTCTTCCTCTTAAGACCATCGGCTCTTCTTTTTTCTTGTTGTTGTCGTTTTTTTTTTTTTTTTTTTGTTTTTTTTTACTAATTTTAGTGGTCGTCCCACTATCCTCGTCCGTCGTAGCCTAACGAACGTCCAAGAATCCTTGCAATGCAACATACATTTATTTCGCAACGTAAATGCACATTACATTTATTTCATGAGTTACCACTTGTACTGTCGCGCACCTATATAATATAAGGGATAATAAATTTCCTGATCGTTTATATTTTTTTTTATCGGTCCTCTTGGAAAATGTTCGATGATTATCACGGAAATGCAAGAACCTCGTGTTTCGAGGTTCATCTTTAAATAGAGAGGAAGAGAAAGTGTGAGAGAGAGAGAGAGAGGGAGAGGGAGGTATGGGAAGGGGAAAAATCAAAGGGAAACTTTGGTCGGCTTATACAAGAGAGCAAAGAAAATGGCGTGCACGTAACGACGTGGAAGACGGCGGCGGCGAGAGCAAATACGCTCGCAAATTGCCGCGCGCTATCGTTCTATCCGCGGCACGCCTAAGTGGATTTCTGCTTATTTCAATTCCGACGAGATTCAATCTTCGTCTCCTTCCACGAGAAAGAGAGAGAGAGAGAGAGAGAGAGAGAGGGAAAGCGGAAGGTTTTCTTCCTCCACTTGGAAGGGTGCTTGCCGACGCCCCTAAGTCGATTGCGGTAAAGTAAGAATCTCTTGATTAACGCTTCTTCGTATTTTCGATCCCAACAACGTTTCTGCAAAAGGAGATATCGTCGAGCGCCGCTATAATTTACGATCAGACCACTTGGAAATTTTATTTCCTTCTACTTTTCACTTTTCTTTCTCCTTTAGATGATCATGAAATCCAATTCATTGATTTCTTAAAAAGAGAAAATGTCGGGTGAGTTGTTTAAAGAACTAAAAAAAAAAAAAAAAAAAAAAGAAAAAAGAAAAGAAATAAATAAATAAACAAATGAATAAATAAACACGTTTTGCACGTAGATTTCTGTGATCATTTCTCGTGGGACGTGATATATCGTTTGGATTTGTTTTCTCTCTCCTCCTTTTTTTGCTTCTTTTTTATTTATTTTTTTTTATTTTTTTTCTGTTTTCTTTTTTCCTTCGCAATCGATCCGAAGGGCTCTGCGGCCGATGTTTAATTGCTTCGACGATATAAATCAATCGACATGCGATATCCCATGACTCGTCGTATCCCGTTGAATCTTTCCAAGTCATCCGTTCGATTCGACTCTCTATGAATCTGACTCGATCGTAATACAAATCGCATCTCACGCAAGATCCTTTGTACATTTATCTTTCATTGTACTTCGTGAAATCTGTTCGTATTAACCATCGAGTCGATTGTTTCGAGCACAGGTGTTCTCTATCTCTTTCTCTTTCTCTCTCTCTCTCTCTCTCTCTCTCTCTCTCTCTCTCTCTCTCTCTGGTTATGCTAATGCTACCAAACACGAGACAATCGAGAGTCCATCTTATTCGCGGTACTCGGTAAAATTAGTGTCCTTAATTGGTTGGTTTCAAGGGGACGCGCATGCGCGTTGCCAGGCTGGTTTCAGTCGCAAAAGAAAAAAGGACGACGGCTGCGTAGGTAGACGAAAAGTAAAAAGAAGAGAGTAGAGAGAGTGTACACGGAAAGAAGGGGAGAAAGAAAATAAAATGTACGGAGTAAAAATAAGGGGAATAAGAAGGGATGGGGGAAAAAGTATGGTAGGTGGGGTGAAGGAGGAAGGATGAGAAGAAGAAGAAGAAGAAGAAGAAGAAGTTAGTCGAAGGAGCAAAAGAATACGCGCAGGTGCTGACCACGGATGACTACCCGTCCCCTGATGATTGGCCACGCACCTTCTCACTTCGCGGTTACCTGCATCCCACTTGAGAGGAAGGTAGAGAAAGAGAGAAAGAACGGTAAAGAGGGGAGGAGAAGTAGTCGTTCTGCATAACATTATCGGTTGTATCGGCGAAAAGTATCTCTCGTTCGTCATCTCGATCGTATCGGGCAACGTCGTCGTTGCCACGCACGACTTTTGGCATCGACGCGTGAGCGGAATACATATTGCGTTTTCACTCCTATATATGATATATTATCGCGCTACTGGGATGAACATATAACGATACGTAAATGAATATGATATTACGTTTCGTTAATTTTAATAATTCTCATTTAATTATGAACGTCGACTTAAAGAAACGACAACAAAATTTCTACAATTATATTGTATGTCGTATCGCATGCGATCGAAGAAAATAAACCAAAAAGAGACGATCCGGTGAACGCATGAAATCGTTTACATCCTCGTCAAGTAAAGTCGAGGAGATCGCAAATTCCAAGCATCGTTAAAACGCCGTCGAGGACGACTCGATCCGCTAATACTACTGGTCTTGCTAATTGAACGTGTCACACCGGTCGTCTCGAGAAACGCAACTACGCTGTGTTTATCGACCGTGCCGTCGTTTTCTCTCGAAGAAAGGACGGAAAGAGAACGCATACATGATTCCTACGCCTTTGAAGTTATATTGGCGTGTTAATTTCAAAAGCATATTATGTACTTGGATCTAGATCTCGAAGGTATTTATCTATCGATTTTAATTGTTATCTTCGGACGTTAAAATATCGAAAACTCAAGTCGAATATATGTAAGATCTAGCTGGAATTTGGAAAAATTACCAATTATATCAGAGATCAACTATAAAGATATACATACATATATATGTATATGTATATGTATAATTCGTGTTAACGATAATCACGCATGCAGCGGTGCATGCATTAATATTAGTGAAAATGGTTGATGAAGCGTGAGCGATTTAAGGGGCGCCTCATTAACGAAGGTAGCCGTTCTCTCTTCACCTCCTCGGTTCCTCCTTCGTCGCGACGAAGAAGCAGGTAGGTAGGTGCTCGAATCTGATAAGAGTTAAACATCGCACGGCTTCGTTTGGCTCTTCGAAGGAACCGAGCGCGTTATAAGGTGCGAGCTGTTGTGGTATAATGTGGTAGCGAGGGAGGGGAGGATGAGGAAAGGAGGAAAAGGAGGAGGAGGAGGAGGAAGAGTTACCAAAGAGAAAGAGAATGGGAAAGAGGTCGAAGAAAAGGAATACTCTCGTTCGAGTTGAAAAAGAGGACGTTAAGAATTAGAGTGGCGATGATTGTGGTGGTGGTGGTGGTTGGTTGGTTGGTTGGTTGGTTGGTCGGTCGGAACGGGAGGAGAAGTGGAACGAGAAAAGGAATCGCGTAAAAGAAGACGAAGGAAGAGAGTAGGAAGAAGAAGGCCGTGTCGGGTTATCGCTTCGCGAGCATCTGCTCGCGTTTGTCATCCTTCTCGGCTACATCTGTCTAATTGACGCACGTACGTAAGTACTCACGAGAGAGTTCTACGTGCGCTCATGATCGCGCTTTCAGCGGAAGTTAAGTCAAGTCAGTAAAAAGAGAAAGAGAGAGAGAGAGAGAGAGAGAGAGAGAGAGAGAGAGAGAGAGAGAGAAAGTTTCGACAACGACGAGAAACGATGACGATCTGCAAGGGCCAAGTCCAAGGGCAGATGTTCATTAAGCCGTTTCTTCGTATGATCGGAGTCTCTTTGAGCCGGCCTTTACGGAACGAGAATGATTCGAGCAAATGATTCGACCTTGAAATTTCTCCTCGATATTCAATGTTCTTCGTTATGTTTGATCGTACGTTCGATTTAAAATTTAGATTTCTCGTTGTTATCGACGAACGTCAATGTTTTTCATTACTTCACATTACATTTCCTACATACGCTTAACTTGCACCTGTTACCGCAAATGTCCTTCATTTTTATCATTAATTGCCAACAAATCAATTTGGTTAGGTATACGTCTGACTTGTTAAAATAATTATTTAATAAATTAATGAATTAAAAATAATCCCCGTTCGTCTTTCCTTTGTAAATTTCAATTACGCAATATGTATATTATTTTTCTTAAGCACCATTTGCCATTCGATACAGATGTCGCGTCTGAAGTCTATTCAAATTCATCGACGATTTTCGTCATGGTTCTTTTTACACCGCAATTATTCGCACCTGCGAGCCGGGAATTACAAATTCGGACGCGAAGAGCTATGTTGGCTTAATGCATGCGCGTTTAGAAGCACACGGTATAGCGTTAGTACATGTCTCTAACCGCTTCTATGGCGTTTCGATGTTTCGAAAGTCCAAAGAGAAGGAACGGAAATGAGAGAGAGAGAGAGAGAGAGAGAGAGAGAGAGAGAGAGAGAGAGAGAGAGAGAGAGAGAGAGAAGGAGAGTATATAACACGTGCAGAAGTGATTACGAAGCCAAGATAGTACATACGTATGTATCGTATTTTGGGTTTGCATGCGTTGGCCGATACCGAGCAGGACAGACAGGTAAAATCGTAA
>NC_060956.1:647500-665000 GCF_910589235.1 Vespa crabro | reverse complement strand
TTTTTTTTTTTTTAATAATATATTCTATATCGACAATAATATTCTTATTTTGTAATAACGTAACTAATATGCACGGCGTAGCCTATTTATGGCAACTCGGAGTAATATATTTACACGCGTTTTAGCGATTAACTTAAACTCTATTAGAGCTCGCATCGATGTATACGTGTGTACCACTCGATATTATCGTCATTTTTATTAAGAGCGAGATTTCTCTCCCTCTCTCTCTCTTTCACGTAGAAAAGACAAACGCGAATAAAAACCATCGATTTGTACAACACATCTCATTTCTAAGTATCATTTGTCAATCAGTTTGAATCTACTAACATACGAAACGTTACATCATTCTTTAATAATTTTTAATATAGTTTTCATGCGAGCAACGATCGGAATTTTTGTACCATTCGTTCCGACAACATTTTGCATTTAAATGAAATTAAAAGTTAATATTTCACGCTACGGTATTATTCCTTAAGCTCGATGAATACAAGTTAAGTACGAATGAAATCCTTCGAGATCGCAATGATTTTCGGAACTTGATATCCAAGAGAAGTTCGAGCGGTCAAATATTCGAGCTCTGGCGATTGGTATTTATTGTCTTACTTTTCGTTAATGCGTAAATGCCTTTTGAAATTATTCGACCGTTCGTAGATCTCTCGTGTTACGGCGAATAAACCTTTAGAAATAAGCGTTAAATTTGTTACAAGAACAATTTCTATCTTCAAAAGGATTATCGTCGAACTTGTTTAGCGAAAAAACGACAATAGATCAATCGGATAAATATAGAGTCTTCATTCTTATTATAGTAATATGTATATAAATTTGCCAACGAGGATGTACGTAATAAACGTCGATATAGAATTTTCTTGCGATTCGACGTTTAGAAACTAGGGCATCGGGCACACTCTATTAGCTTCGGTGGAGCTTCGTTTAGATGCCAGGCCTAAAAGCAAAACTAGAAAGAAGAAGAATTTCTCTCTCTCTCTCTCTCTCTCTCTCTCTCTCTCTCTCTGACTCTGTTCTCAATCGTCTTTCCTCTTTCTAAGTTTCCCTTCGGTTTGAATCGTCCTGGAGACGAGATCTACGCAGGCACCGAGAGATGCACCGGTCGTCGATTCGCCTTCTGGGGTGTTGACGATCTTACTTAGAGTCATTATGTAACTGCATGCGATCCTAAGTACAGAGAGCTTTGAAAGCTTTTGATTATGCGAATAAGCCGGTATAGCCCGTCTGAGAGTGTCGAAAGCGGCGCTTATAGTATGAACCCGCGTTCTTTCTCTGGCATTGGCTTCGATCCTTCTTTCACGGGTCATATTTTTGTAGTTTCGTTGTTGGCCACTTCCTCCACCGGCAGAATTACCCTGATGATGCCTCGAGTGATTGGTCTGTTGGATGGCTGGAGATTGATGACTTTGTTGCCGATGCGGTGGTACAGGATGATGATGCTGCTGATGATGATGATGGTGATGATGATGATGGTGATGATGGTGATGCGACTGTTGATGATGATGACCGTTATCTACCGGATAAGACGGCGGTACTCTTTCGTACGTTCCGCTCACGGCCGGATGCGAAGGCACTCTTGGAATTTCTCCTCTTAAAACGAGTGCCAGTGGTTCCTCTTGAAGTTTCGGATGCGGTGGAAGAATGATACCAGGTGCAAGAGGAGCCGCAGAATTATTACTCGTAGGTGCTGGTTGTTCGAACCTCTGACGTATTTCTCGTCTCGGAATCGCGTTACGAACTTGAATCGGAGAATCTGGCCTGCGGTTGCTCGTCTCTCGTAACCTCAGCAACGCTTCTTCTTCGATTCTACCTTCTTCTCTTCTTCTGGTCTCTTCCTCTTCTCTTTCTATTCCACGAGCACCACTCGACGTGGCAGATACGATCGTAGAAACAGCGTTGCCATTCGACGCTGTCGTAGTCGAAGATGCCGTTTTCGTTGTGCTCGCCTTCGTCTCGTTACTTTTGCTCGACGTGCTGCTCCAAGGTCTGAAGGGACTCGGTGATCTGGCTGGTCTCGATTCTTCGTCAGCAACAACCCTTTCCTCGATTTGTTCGAATCTTCTCTTCTTCAACGGTGCCGTACTCGGCTCCTGTATTTTTCTCGGTTCGGCGAGTTTTCTCTTGTTTCTCAAGGAAATCGGTATCACTTGAACCTCGACGCTGTCCTCGGAGGCACTTGGCGAGTGCAAACCAGACATGTCGTCCTCGTCGCCACCGCTGCAGAATCCAGCGTCTCTCTCGGAGCCCGCCATTACACCAGCTGCAACCGAAAAAAGAAGTCGATCGTCAGTCATCGAGCCAGTAATTACGCGTTTAATAGCCAATAACTGTGGAGTGAGAGAGAGAGAGAGAGAGAGAAAGGGAAAGAAAAAGAGTATGTGTGTGTGTGTGTGTGTGTGTGTGAGAAAGAGAGAGAGAGAGAAAGATGGACAGAAATAGATGGATGATCGAGCCTGATGCTGCACGCGGAGCTCAGCGAGGGATAATGGGAAGTTTAAAGAGCAAGATGGCGAGAGGAATCTTAAAGAGATAACGATTTTCGGATTACGAGTTTGAACTTTGCGGCAAATTTAATATATTACTTTGTAAGCATTATCGGAATCGTTACAATGTTATCGAATTCCCAAGGAATAAGTAGGTGCTGTGAGAAAAACTCTGTAGGAACTTGGCGAACGTTAAGGTCGTCCAAGAAACGAACGATAAATCGCACTCGAAGCGTTCCCCGGTAGGTTGTAAATTAAGCGCAAAGCGAGTCACGAGGATCTCGTAGGCGCGTCGACGTCGCCGATACGCCGTCGCGCCGCCTCCGCCACCACCTCGTCAGAGTCACCATCCTCGATGTTTTTCCACGAATCGACCGATCGACCGACCGACCGACCGACCGACCAACCGACCGACGCTACTCTTCGACTTCTTCCAATCCTACATCTTTTGTCGTGCCCTGCCGTGCCGTGCCGTAAATGGCGAAATATACGGCAGAAAGTCTGACATTTCGTGCTGGCCACCCCCTCCTTCTTATGTAACGTGTTTGCCAGTTAATTGCATCTAAGACTCGTATTTAACGAGTTTTCAACGCTTCAAACTCTAAGAAACGTTGCCAGATGCCAGATTTTGATTTAACTCGAAACTAATCGAATTACCTTAACAACGATCACCATTCTCCGATCATTTTTATCAAATTCATTTAAATATCATCGTCGTATATTGATAAATATTGAAAGGGTAAAAAAGAAAGACCTTAATAAAGCGTACATCCGTAAACGAAGATTTGCCGTTATAAACAGAAGCGAATAGAAAAGAAGGAGAAACGAGCTTACGCGATCGTTTCCTCCGCGAGTGATTCCGTGGGCGGAATCGCGCCGGAGACGGGATGTTTTCAACTTCGGTGCGTCATCCAGCTGGTACCATCTGGCGTACAGGGCTCGGCCGATTATAATACGCGCCTCTCCCACTCTTTCTTTCTCTCTCTTTCTCGCTCTCGGTCTTTCACTCCATTCTCGTTTCTCTCGAGCGGCTACATAAGCAGAAACGAAATCTGCTATTCTCGGCCATCGCCGACCCCATAGCCAGGAATCCGTCGGTTCGTTAAAAATACGTACGACCCACCGGAGGCAAGTGGCACGTGTCGGCACGACGCGGCCTAGTTAATAGCAAAGATTTCTTACTATCGTGAGAAAAATATTTATCTTTTTTCTCTCTCTCTCTCTCTCTCTCTCTGTCTATTTCGTTCTTGAAACTAACGATACCAATAACATCTCAAAGTAATCGTTTTCTCGAAGCAACGTTAAACGTTCGTTCGATAGGAACGTGTTTACTCGATTCCGACGACTCTTATTATTATACAAGTCGCGTACCGACACGGTAGACGCTCGAGCTTCGCCTTCCATCTACTATTTTTGACGCTCTCTCTCTCTCTCTCTCTCGCTCTCTCTCTCTCTCTCTCTCTCTCCTTCTCTCCTGTGTCTTCCTCTCGGCACGTCGTGCGGCAGGTTAAACGAAGTCGATTGTCCGTGTTCGTCTCCTAAGACCGAACGACCGGTAAGCTAGACGAATGACGCCTGTCGTTGAACGATACGACGACGAGAAGAGCCGACGGTCAGGTCGATCGATCGTTCTGACGATAATTTATCGAGTTCTCTCTACCCCCTCTATTCTTCCTCTTCTTCTTCTTCCACTTCTTCTTTTTATTTCACTCTCGACGATCTTCATAATATATATATATATATATACGTATATATCTGATACAAGATCCGTATTCACGATTCACGTCCGTCCAATGTTTCTGGACCATAGATATAAAGCTTTGTTATTTTTCTCCTTCTCTCTTTCCCTATCACGGTTTGTTTCTGATCGTACGCGACAACGAACCTGCATGACACGTCGTTCTAGTTTCTCGATTACAGATTAGATCACGTCGTATTTCTCTTTCTCTACCGTCCGATGCACCCTTTTTGCTCGAATTCTCTCTCTCTCTCTCTCTCTCTCTCTCTCTCTCTCTCTCTCTCCGTTTCTTTCTCTTAAGAAGGAAGCTTCTCGCTCGTTTCGAGCCGAGGACGGTGGCGGTAGCAGCCACATGGCTCTGGCGCCAACCTCGTCTACGTCGCTTTCCTTTTATTGCCTTTCCGGGAGGCAAACGCGCTTGCACACTCGGCGACGGGATCGTCTTTCTCGTTGGCGACCGCACTGACCTCGGAGAGCTCCTGCTGCATCGACCGCTACTGTATCGACCTATCGAAAGATTGCGTGCTCGTAATGCTTCTTGTTTTATACGTATGTTCGTTCTTTTCGAATCCTTTCTCTAAATCTACATCTTTCTTTTACGATTCTTCCCATTTCCGTTATATTATATTTCTTTCACATTCGTTCGTACACGTCTTCCCCACCTATCGACCTTCCCCTCGTCCTTTCTCACCGTTGCATGGAATGACGTTCAAAAACGTGACGCAAATATTGAGAATTAACGATTTCATGGACTCGACATAATCACGAAATACCACGTGTTACGAAAGAAGAACGATTAAGGAATAATTCCTTAAATCAAAGAGTATGATATAAGTTTGGACGTTAATTTATTTTAAAATTTTAACGAATAAGAAATTTCTTTGAAAATTACAACTTTAACGAAAGAAGAAACGATACGAGATTCCTCGAGAGATCACCTATAACGTATAACACCTGCGTACGATCGAACGAAGGATATAAATCTAAGAAGGATACTCTCTGTTAAAGAGATATAACACTTCGACCAGCTGGCATAAAGAGGAAAGGTGAAGAGGGGGGAGAGAGAGAGAGAGAGATAGAAGCTAGGTCGCGTGTTACAAAGCTTTATCGCACCGATAACCAACCTGGATTCTCGCCTATCGGCCATCTGCTTCTACTCGATCGTTGAGTGTCGTCATCGTTGAGACTTCTCAGCGAAATCGCATATTCTCATATCTGAGATTACCGAGAATCCTTTGTTTGCCCTCTCTCTCTCTCTCTCTCTCTCTCTCTCTCTCTCTCTCTCTTCCTTTCCTTCTTTTCTTTTTGCGAGACAACGAAAGAAAGAAAGAAAGAAAGAAAGAAAGAAGAGAAGATAAACGGGAGCTCTCGTCGATAGGAGGACGTAGGAGTCGACGAAGTCGAGAGAGGTCTTCGAGGTCGGCGACAGGCGCCAGTGAAGCGCGCACACACGATCGATCTCTCTCTTTCTCTCTCTCTTTCTCTTTCTCTCATTCTTTTATAAACACATCGACGGAGAAACGAGATAGCATGCTCGATCGTGCTGAAAGGAAGAGAGAGAAATGTTCCGCGACTAGCAGTCGCGATATCGTTCGATATCGAATTCCATTTCATGATTTGTCGGTCCAGGCTCGCGTGGATCGCCGATAAGAGCTGCGAATCTCGTAGAATACGAACGCATCTATATGTTACGTATATGTATATCGAGTTATTTTTTTTTCTTTTTCTTTTTTCATTTTTATTTTATTTTATTTTATTTTTTTTTTTTATCAACTTCCAGTCGAGAGAGTGAAGGAAAAAATAAAAAGCGATAATATAAAAAGAAAAAGAAAAAAGGAACGAGAAATATGAAACGTATATACGTATATATATATATATATATATTTATGTATATGTATATGTATATGTATGTGACTTTGATGAATGCCAGAACGAAATGATTTGTTTGCAAAATATTACGTATGGGATGATGCGTGTGTCGCGAATGTCTACCTCGAAGATGCGCCGCATGAAATCTATTTTTAAAGTGTGATATCAGCGGGAACGATCAGCTGTTCGGTATACTTGCTTCCTTCCGATAGAGCGACAGTTTCTCTCTATGTAAATAATTACGCATGCGATGAGTTTGTGCGTTTCGAGTGTCACCAAAGACAACTGGCGGCAAAAAGCATAGTATAAAGTATAAACGATTGCACAGGATCGCAGGAGTGCGACCGATCGAATCGATGTCCACATGTGTGCCCCACGCATATATATGTACGCTTACAATACGCGGCCATCTTTTCTCTTCTTCTCGTTCGGCAATTGTTCAAACAGAGACCGAAATAGTTCGAGGACAACTGTGCAAACTCTTACGTACGACGAATTGTAACGAATCGTAGAAATGAGAGAGAGAGAGAGAGAGAGAGAAGGCGTACGCGCTTCACAATTTTTTTTCGTTTCGCCGAGGACGGTGAAAGATAATCGAGGGATACAAAGGCGCGGTCTAATCTTCGCGCCTACTCAAATTTTATACGGGGTGTATTTTTAAAGAGAAAACGTAACAAGAAGCGCGATCAATTATTTATTTATTTTTTTTAATAAAAACACGCAAATCGATCCGAATGTTTTTATATCAAGTAGAGAGAAGAAATGAAAAAGAAGATTTTCTTCTCTTCGCTCTTCCCCTAATCTATCTATCCATTTAAAGAAAACACACATACGAGAGACGAAGCGGAAGCGGCACGATTAATTTCCCACAAGTATATTCCTTTGCAAATCTATTAAAGCTTCCTCGAAACAATCCCGTTTCGCGAAAAGACGGAAGAAGGATGTCAGCGACCTCGTTCCTTCCAAGTACGCCTCGACGACCTTGCTTGGCGTGCAGTCACGCCTTTTGCTTCGCGTAACGTTCCCGCTTCCCGTGGAAGATGCGTTCGAAGATTGCGTTTAACGATGGCCAATTTGCTGCCGTTTCACGCGACCACTTGCCGTCCCCTTTCGACGTTTTTCTTTCTTTCTTTCTTTTTTTTTTCCACGGATCTTTCGATACATTATTCCTATAGACAAATTTACGAAGAGGATAGAAACGAAAATTCAGCTTCCTTCCGTGCCTCATCTTCGTTTTCGTCTTCATCTTCATCCTCTCTCTCTCTCTCTCTCTCTCTCTATTAGACGTTTCGAAAGAGTGCTTTGGCCGCCTACAGCGTGCCTCTTTAGCTTCGACGAGCTGAAAATAAACGGTCGTTCGTAAATGCGACTACCGTGAAGGAAGAGAGAAAGAAATAGAGAGAGAGAAAGAGAGAGAAAGAGAGAGAGAGAGAGAGAGAGAGAGAGAGAGCCCAGGCCAAATAGTTTCTTCTTGAATTATAAATAAATGTCGAGTTCGGGTGAAGAGAATGATCGAGCGGTCATGGTGACGGAGCGCGTACCACGAATACCGATTGTTTCTCGATTTTGGCGCCTTGATATCTCTCTCTCTCTCTCTCTCTCTTTTTTATTCTCTCGTATTCTTCTATATAGAGATCCTTTACTACTCATTGAAATTTTTCAACGCGTACATATCGAACAATGACGTTGATTAGATCGATATCGATAAATCTTCAAAGGACTCTTTCTATCTTTCACGATCGTTCGGTATTTATTTCTATCTATCGATCGATTTAATTTTAATTTGTCTCTATAGAGAATCAACGGCGTCGTACGAGTGTCCAGTTCTTTCGAATTGACTAGCGATCGTTACCTCGATCATTGAGTATCGATGAAAATCAACAGGCTGACGAGTTTCTCTTTGGATATTGCCGATGTTACATTGAATTACGAGGCGCGAGTTTTCATTCGCGAATCGAATTCGAATGATTGTCACTTAAGTCAGAAATAGAAGAGAGGGAAACGGAGGAGAGAGAGAGAGAGAGAGAGAGAGAATATGAAGGTACGAACTGCTGTCAACGAGTATAATCGTCCCGTGAATCGGCAGGAAACGACGCGTCCACGCTCGAGCCGACGGAGATTTATCGACGAGTTTTGCTTTTTCCCTTTCTCTCTCTCTCTCTCTCTCTCTCTCTCTCTCGCTTTCGAACGTTCGCGCGAGTAGGCGCTTCGCGGAAAGCCTTCTAGCGGAAACGCGCACGAGAGTCAGTCGTAGCCGTACGAGAACGGAATATGTATAATGACGCTTATTTTCTATCTTTCTCGCACTCCCTCGACCTTATTCCTTCTTCTTATTCTTACTCTTCTCTTCTCTTTCACTTCTTTTCCCTTCCCTTCCATTCTCTTCTCTTATTCGTTCTACGGTTGGCTCGTAAAATGCTTAAGAGTCTGGCGCTAGCCAGATGCTCGTAAGGATACTAGTTAACGCACATATTCGAGCCTACTTTTCTTTCTTTTTTCCTTTTATTCGATTTCTTACTTTCTTTCTTTCTTTCTTTTTAACTTAATTGTATTTCCACTCCCCCTCTTCTTTCACATTAACCCTTTGCGCTCGAAATATTTCTCACTGCCAAAGTTTAGCGTTGTACTCAAATCGTGACAATATCCAGGCACTGAAGATCAAACTGTTGTAATTTATAGGCTATATTGCGATTTCGTATGTCATTAATTTCAGTATTTAGTCATTTGTTGGACCGATTAAAAGGAAAAAGAAAGGAAAAAAAAAAAAGAAAAAAAAAGAAAAAATATTCACCATGACGAAATATGTGATAGAAGAAGCGTTGTCTCGGGATAGCAATGATGATGGATTTATTAAGGACGAATATGAAAGTGATCGTTTTGTGCGATCAAGCTAGGATTCTGACGTTATTTCACTAGAAAAAAAAAAAAAAGAAAAACATATTGCAATACACTGCCTTGTCTGTTCAATCAAAAAAGGCTAAAAGACGAACGACGTTTATTTTTGTGAAACTTGCGATGATCAACCGAGTCTATATACTGCTAATTCTTTTAAACGGTATCATAGACATAAAAATTACAAATAATTTATAACTGAAATTTTCATTTACGAAATATTTACATTACGATAATAATAAAATAACGTTAAAATATCTTGCGTTTTAAATTTTATGTTCTAATAAATCACATATAATGCCAGATAAAGCCAATAAAAGTCCGAGCTGTTGAAAGCTTTAGACTCGAGAATAAGTTTGAGGGCAAAGTCGATGTAAAATTAATTCGCGCTATCGTAAATGTTAAATATGTTCGTGAGTATATTAAAATCGATTAAAATATATACGTATCGTTTGAGAAATTTGTTAATGTTTGAGGAATGTTTGAGAACGAGTTTATGGATTTAACGAGATTACGAGAGTACGAACGAAAGAGAATTAAGTGCGTTGGCCGAGAAAAAGTTTAAGCGCAAAGTCGATGGAAAATTAATACGCGCTATCGTTAAACGTTAAATGCACGTGATTATATTAAAGTCGATTAAAATACACACGTATCGTCCAAAAAATTTGTAAATGTTTGAGGAATGTTTGAGAACGAGTTTATAGATTTAACGAGATTACAGGAATACGAACGCGAGCGAGTTAAGTGCATGCACACTCATACTCGATCTCGGACCGGTCGAGCTCGGTTATATCAATCGAACGCGAAGAGATAACAGCACAAATTCCCGTTCCATTGACTTTGTCTCTTGACCTTTGGCAGCAACACTCGAGCTTCCTGACTTTCTAACGCGAGCCTCGTGCGTCCGGTGCCGTTGCTTCTCGATCGCCTTATCCTCTTTGCTCGTCGCATTGCTTAGAGTTAAGAGAGCGAGCAGAGAGAGAGAGAGAGAGAGAGAGAGAGGAAAGCGAGTAAGCGAGCGAGTAAGAAAATTTTACGAGACGCAACGATACGAAACATTTTCGCAATCGCCTGACACGCGCTTTGAACGTCGCGTTATTTTTCTTTTTTTTCTTTTTCCCATATTTCCTTCTGTTTCATATAAATATTTTCATTCTCAGAGAATTATAACGTAATATATCAGTCCACGACGCAATAAACAAAAATTACCAGGCGTGTGGTCCGATCTTATTGCAATAGACTTGCGATAATAAAAATTAATGAAATACGTAAAAATATTAGCGTATCTACAATTTTAAACGTTATAATTCGCTGGTGAATTTTGTTGATCCGATTTTCTCTTTATCGCTAAAGACGACTAACGTCAGCTGTAGCTCTCTTATACATTCGTCAATGTATATGCGCGCACACGCACACGCAGACAGAGAAAGACACACACACAGAGAGAGAGAGAGAGAGAGAGAGAGAGAGAGAGAGATCTTACACGAGCTCTCGACGAGACGGAAGGGAAGAAAGTTGGCGTTACGCGTCCCGTGACGAACGCTTTACACGGAGTAACAGCCGTAAGAGAGCCACAGGTGCGCCCATGTTTATCCGTCGATCCAGAGATACATACATATATGTATGTATGTAACTCTGTTCGTTCTTCCACTCGAGTACACATCTATACATGTGCACACATAGATACCTACATTAAAACGCAGGCTTATATGGTATTAAAACGCGCACTCGGCGAGCACGATATTATCGGTACAAGTCCGAATAATCGATCTAGATCCGGTCGAAGAGATACCGGGTTCCGGATATGAATATAAAAAGAGAGCCTTGCAATAAGGTCACGAAGGTGTAGACCCGTCGACACGCACTCTTGCTTACCGTTTATCCTCTTTAACGACATGGTACAAAACGTAACTGTGAAAATAATACTTAATATACAAGGTCTATCCTTGTAAATGAGTTTTACTTTTGTTCGTTTGCCGAAGTTTTTATATATATATATGTATATATATATATACAAAGAAGTCATGAATATACATAAATGTGTATATTTATATATATGATTTCTTTGATCCTGACTTTAGATTAGTAGATTATGCTCATAAAGATGGATACTATGTTAACGGGACGTTCTATTTATTGCACAGGTAAAGACCATTCGCGTAGGAGAGGATCTTTTCTTCGTTTCTATGCTTGTATCTATATAGAAAGGAAGGCCGAACAGGTAGCAGGTGCGCGAGTTCGATGCACAGGTGGGTGAAAAGAAGAACGCCTAATACCTTTCTCTTTCCTTCTTCTGACCTCTACTCTCATCCTTTTCTCTTTCTTTTTCTCTCTCCTTTACCTGGGATGCACAATCTGAGTATCGATTACATTCGGCTAGACTTCGAACCACGGGTGGTACTTCTCAGATAAAATTGTTATTCTCCTAACGATTTCGCCTAACGGATTTTGCAAAGTCGAATTTCACGAGCTGCCGCTCTTACGGAAAAGGGAAGATCCTTTCTCGTAGAATACAAGCATTTTCAAAAGCGATATATTCTCAAACAATCCTAAACGTTTTAACATTATACGATGAAAATTTTCGAGAAAATTTTATCCGACAGAAAAGAACGATCATATTGATAGTTTAATTCGTTTCCTTTAAGATCAATAGACTAATCTATTGAGTCAAGATAAGATTGAATTAAGGAAAAAAAACAAAAGATTCCTTTTTATTAATACGAGATTTAAGCGAATGAATTCCCTATCGTACAAATTTTCAACTATCCCTACTCAAATAGATCTTTCCGATAGAATAGATAACAATGAAAGCGAATGGAACGACGTGCGTGTGACAAAATCTGACCTAAATACAATCGGATGCGTGGGTAGTCCGTCTTGCGATATACACGAGCTGTCCGTTTGTTGCGAACTCTTAAAAATGCTTATTTATATTTTCCTTTACAAAAGAGAGGGAGAAAAAGAAAGAATGGAAGATAGAACGATTGAAACTTTTTTTTTTTTTTATCGAAGATTTCAACGAACAATTTCCTCAAAGTCATTGTATTATAAATCTTAGCTGACTCAGTAGCGAACGCACGTGCGCGCCCGTTCGAGAGAGTAAAAGTGTACGCGAGTTGGAAGAAAAATAAAAGTTTAGAAGAGAACGAGTATGCGAGAGGGCAGGAGGGATTAGGTAAATAATTACTTACAAGAATTTCTCCTCGTCCGAGATACTTGATAATATTTAATTTTTTTCTTTCTTTTTTGTTTTCGTTCTTTTTTTTTTTTTTTTTTCATTTAATCTTTCACCATGACGACGAATATCGCATGATTATATTTCTGATCTCGAAACCGAAGAAATCACGTATTTCTACGAAATACGTGTTAAATCCTCTTTTAGGATCTTTATCGAAAGGAAGAGAGACAGAGAGAGAGAGAGAGAGAGAGACAGAGAGACAGAGAGAGAGAGAGAGAGAGGGAGAAAAGGACAAAGCAAAACAAAATGAAAGAGAAAGAGGGAGTATATCGAATGGTATATATAATACGTGTAAAGAAACGATTAGAGAGAGAGAGAGAGAGAGAGAGTCGTTGGATTTTTAGCACGGTCAAGGGGTCGTTCGTCGGAGCACGTTAAATCGCTTTGTCCATCTCTGTCTCTGTTGTGTGTGGCGCGACCCACGCTGGCGCCGGCGCGCCCTCTCTCTCTCTCTCTCTCTCTCTCTCTGTAACACACACTGTTACTACTCGCAGCATCCAACTCTCGAAGCGCAACTATTATTCTGCTCTTTCTATCTCACTCCGACGCACCCACACGAAGTGAAACGAAACGAGAGAGAGAGAGAGAGAGAGAGAGAGAGAAAGAGAGAGAAAGATTCGATTCCCCGGCATCGTGTCTCGCGGCGGCACAGAGAGTCACTCGATCTCTCACTCCGGTCCGGCTGGCGCCGCTCATAACAATAATTATCATTCTCCGCGACCCCCACCAACGATACTATCAATCGACCAAATGCCTGCCGGCACATTCAACGCAATCGCAACTTCTACCCGCCGTTAACTAATCGCTAACTGAGAGAAAGAGAACGAAAGAGAGAGAGAGAGAGAGAGAGAGAGAGAGAGAGACTAAGGCGCCAGATTTAACCTCCTATTTCAGCCGTTTCGCGCTGCTGCCTGCGATCATTCCTTCACTTTTTTTCTTACAATTAATTCTCCCTCCCTCCCAACCCCCTCTCCGCCCTCTCTCTCTCTCTCTCTCTCTCTCTCGAAAAGAGATATCTTTTCTTCTCTTTTTCATTGGTTTTCCATTTTCTTTTTCTCTTTTATACGTGCAAAGCAATCAGATAATTGCCCGTACGATTATTTCTCTATGATTGATCGATGACAATAAATGAACAGTTGCGATATACATGTATATCATCCTTGATCAAAATTAAATTCTATATATCTTCGAGTATTTTCTTCTTTATGTATTATAGAAACGCGTTCTTTGTTGTTGTGTGTAACTTTCTGACGTCGACCTTATCGTAAGGCAACTTAGATTAATATTTGTAAATAGAGGAAGGCGAAAGAGAAAAACTATTCGTATTGCTTTGCCTCACGAGAAATACAGAAAGTATATACGTATCGTCGAAAGAAAAGGTCGACCCGTTCGGTGTCGTGTTTTGAAATATTTCTTTTTCTTTTTTTTTCTTTTTTTTTCTTTTTTTTTTTTTTTTCTTTCTTTTTTCTTCTTTTCGTTATAAGAAGAATAAACGTTGACGAATCGTATTCGAGATATACCCCTTTACGCGTACGTCCGCGTTTGATTTTAAAAGTAGAATAGCATTAATTTAAAAGTTAGTTTGAAATTATACCGAGACGATAAGAGATCTTACCTTCGAGTCGTTGTCAAAACAAAGAGATAATAAGGAACGATAATATGAAACGATCTCTTGTATCGTCTCGGTCGTTGATAGATAATAAAAATAATGTACACAAATCACCTTTCATAAAAGCGGAGAGCTCTGACGTTGTTTCCACCACGTGTCCGCTCATTTTCCTCTCATGAACGCGCACGTTCACAGCTAAAAAAAAAAAGATCTTCTCTCGAAATAAGAGAAATCAGATCTTGATTCTCCAAACACCCGCGCACTTGAAAGGTTCACGACACTGAATCCTCTACCTGTCTCCTTGCGCTGTGTCACGTGTCAATGACAATGGTGTAAAATAAATTAATTGATTGATAAAAGAGAAGAAAAGGGGGGAAAAAAAAAAAAAAAAAAAAAAAAGAAAGGGTAGAAAAAAAAACTCGTCTATTTCCTCCAAGGTAATCCAAAAATCCAACAAGTGGAGTCACACGAACGCGTATAATATATCCTTTGAACGAATGATATCGTTCGTTCTATACCTCGCGATAAGCTTTTCTTCGTGTTTTTTTTCTAAACGTTTTTAATGTCGAACCGAAAGATGCTTGCCGAAGAAGCAAATAAGCGTCCACTCTCGTTCGAGGTCGACAGCGTACTGATTCTCGCCTCGTGTTCTAGACTCGGCGCCGCTCTTCGTCGGCTCGCCGTATGCGAGGGAGTTCTGACTGGCCTGTGCGGTCCTTCCACCACTACTATCACTACCACTACTACCGTCAGTACCACTACTACCACGACGACGACGTCGCGGACGACTGTTACCAATATACTACCACACCATCGGACTACCGTCTATCGGAGACACAAGGATGCGGCACTTCCAGCAGTGGCTGGACACGAGATCGAGAAGAAGAAAAAGAAGAAGAAAAGGAGGAGGAGGAGGAGGAGGAGGAAGAGGAGGAGGAAGAGGAGGAGGAGTGTCGACTGTGTCGGCTCTCGACGAAACGCGACGCGCCGTATCGACTCTCGTAGTAGGGGTAAGAACGTCAGGAAAGGATCGGAGTTTGTGTAAGAGTAAGAGAGAGCGCGAGGGAGAGAGAGAAAGAGAGAGGAATATCGTGTTGTCGAGAGGAAGGGGAAGGTGCACGCATTGTTGGCGGTAGGAGGTAGCGGGGGCCGACAGAACGGCGCCACTTCTCTTTCTTTCTCTCTCGCACTCGCGTGAATACACACATACAGACACACACACACACACATATACATCCTTAACGCATACATCCTTAAACCACCCACCAGTCCTAGCGAGTTCCATGCTACTCTCTTTCTCTCTTCCGTCCTGTATAGGGAGAATCGCGACTTTATGGGACTCACCGACAACCACCAGAGCGTCTCGCTGGTCAAGGAGCCCATTTACCACTCCTGATCTCCCGGAGATTCGACCTCCGAATTCTTTTCGCTCTCTCTCTCTCTCTCTCTCTCTCTCCCCCTCTCTCCCTCTTTCTCTTTTCGTTCTCCCCCGATACTTTTGCGAGACGCTCCTCTTTTACAGCATCTCGCTTAAACGTCCTTGTCTCCTTTGGAGGCTCTCTCTCGAGCATGGGAACTACCCTCGAGCGTGGCTCTTCGACGGAAATTAGCTTCCAACTACTCGTCGAGGGCAGAGATCGTTAATTGCGGAGTCCTTTCTTTCTTTCTTCCTTCCTTCCTTCCTTCCTTTCTTCCTTTCTTTATCTCGTGGTTAATCCTACGGCACGTCGTTTTCTAGTGTGCTTCGAAAGAGGAATTTTAGAAATGTTCATCGAGGCGCCTGAGAATTTGCGAGACGAAATACGAGCTAGTCCAGTCGAGAAATTGCCTTTTAGTTGACACGTTCGACAAAGTTTGACGTTTCGTCACATTGACGACAACGAACGAACGTAAGAATCATGTAGTATATGTTTCGCACATTGCTATTGAACGTTAATAAGAAGAAATAACGAAAGAGAATTTTTTGATTTTGAGAGGAGTCTCTTTCGTCGTTGTCGTGCTCGTCACGTGTGTTTCATGTAGCACGTGTGTCTGTCAGAATGTGGTATTGTTTGTCCGAGAAATAGGAACCATTGAAAGATTTACCATTGTCCGATTTACTACAGGAAAAACCTAAGCAGAAATTTTCTCAAAATTTAACGTTCGCACTTCGTTGTAGAGAAGTCTTCTAAAGAGTAACAAGGCCTATAAAATTATTTTTCTTCTTCTTTTTTTTTTTTTTTTTTTTTTTTTCTTTACTTTCATCAATATGGCCAACACATGTGGACATTTCCTTTCCTTTTGACTATCGAACTCGAACATCAATGTCGAAAGTTTTAATGTACCAACCGATAATAATCGTACCTTCGAGGGACTCAGCTGCTATGGATTAAGATAATCGTCAGAATTAGTAGAAAGTTTCTTTTGTAAGTGAACACGAAATCGAAATTTCAATAGTTAGTTGAATACTTTTGACGAAAAAGGGCCGAGAACGGGAGGAAAGAATTTTCAGAAAGTCTAATTAATAATAATGACGTCGTAATATAAGTTAATAATAATCGAACGAAAGTTCGAATTGGCGTTACGACAAATGTCAAACATTGCCATGTAATATTTCGTAATGACCTTTGAAATTTGTTCGTATAAAGGGTATAATTATGGTTCTTAGAAGGTATTTCCGTAGCTGAGTTAATCATTACTTCAACTTCGGCTTCGACGAATTTCAATGGTTTGTCAAGCTTTCGTATTATTTTCGTGTATTAATCGTGTCATATGAAAAAAAGGAAAAAAAGAAGAAGAAAAAAAAAAAAAAAAGAAACAAGAGAAGGAAAAAGAACAAAAATATCGATAAAAGATATATTCTTGTCTCGTAGGAACGTTGAATTAAAAATAGAAACTTTCAGTGTAGCTACATGGAATTTTGCGTTCTTGTTTATTTACACTCGAACACGCGGTCTTGTAGTACAAGAAAACCGATAGTTTAGCTTTCTTCTTTGGGGAATATTGTCCGTTCCTTGTCTTTTCCTAAGAAGGGGAAGGTAGACCAGGGCCATGTTGGTCGAGCGACGAACATCTTGTCGGCACGAAACGTTTCGTTCTGTAGGAATGCTCGACACCTGCGTGCGGAAAACAAACCGAGCTTCTCGATTTTAGTCGGCCACATTTTCTTTACGATTCTATTTGCCCTTGTCCCTCCACTTCTGCGTGCATATGTTAAACACACTTCGCACATGTGTTCTTGCGAACAAACCTTCTTCTTCACGAACGTCTCGATTGTGTTTAGATCGTGATATTTTTCCGGTTCATTTCTGATACAAATATCTCGCATATGTTTCCTAAATATAGGCAAGTATTGTAAGATACATACATAGATAGATACCTAACGATATCGATCGTTTTAATCGAGATTACCGATAAGATAGAAGAGAAGATAGATGACTGCCTTTTTTTTTCTCGATAATGTCAATTATTGTTTATGCATATATTCTGTATTTAGTTTCCTTTATACGTTTCATTGATTTTATCGACATCTTTTAAAATCGATAAGTTTCCGTCGGTGCTCTTGCACTCGATTAGATGACGTTACCAAGTACTCGCGGTTATTTCCCCGTTTATCCTCGAAGATAGAAAGCTTTTAAACGATCGAATATTCATTAGATATATCATGGAAATAGACTATTATTATT